>NC_065435.1:17346097-17650069 GCF_024364675.1 Aethina tumida | reverse complement strand
AATTTGAAAAATTTAAATATTAAAAATTTAAATTTCATATTTTAAAAATTTAAATAATAAATTTTAAAAATTTAAATATTAAATTTTAAAAATTTAAATTTTAAGTTTTGAAAATAAAAATATTAAATTTTTAAAATTTAATTATTATAAATTTAAATTTTAAATTTTAAAAATTTAAATTTTAAATTTTAAAAATTTAAATATTAAATTTTAGAAATTTAACTATTAAAAATTTTAATTTTATATTTTAAAATTTAAATATTATACTTTAAGAGTTTAAATATTGGAAATTTAAATTTTATATTTTAAATATTTTAATTTTATATTTTAAAAATTTAAATATTAAATTTTAAAAATTTAAATTTTAAATTTTGAAAATATAAATATTAAATTTTAAAAATTTAATTATTATAAATTTAAATTTTAAATTTTATAAATTTAAATATTAAATTTTAAATATTTAAATATTAAAAATTAAAATTTTAAATTTGAAAATTTAAATATTAAATTTTAAAAATTTAATTACTAAAAATTTAAATTTGAAAAATTTAAATATTAAAAATTTAAATTTCATATTTTAAAAATTTAAATATTAAATTTTTAAAACTTAATTATTAAAAAGTTAAATTTCATATTTTAAAAAATTAAATATTATATTTTAGAAATTTAAATAATGAAAATTTAAAGTTTAAAACTTTAAATATTAAATTTTAAAACTTTATATATTAAAAATTTTAATTTTAAATTTAAAAATTTGAATATTATAAATTTAAATTTTAAATATTAAAATTTTAAATTTTATATTTTAGAAATTTAAATATTAAGTTTTAAAAATTTAAATATTAAATTTCAAAAATTTAAATATTAAATTTTAAAAGTTTAAATATTAAAAATTAAAATTTTAAATTTTGAAAATTTAAATATTAAATTTTAAAAATTTAATTACTAATAATTTAAATTTTATAAATTTAAATATTAAACTTTAATAATTTAAATATTAAATTTGAAATAATTAAATATTAAAAATTAAAATTTCATATTTTAAAAATTTAAATATAAAATTTTCAAAATTTCATTATTAAAAAGTTAAATTTTATATTTTAAAATTTTAAATATCATATTTTAAAAATTTAAATATTGAAAATTTAAATTTTATATCTTAAAAATTTAAATATTAAAGTTTAAAAATTTAAATATTAAAGTTTAAAACTTTAAATATTAAATTTTAAAACTTTATATATTAAAAATTTTAATTTTAAATATAAAAAATTTCAATATGAAAAATTTAAATTTTAAATATTAAAAATTTAAATTTTAAATTTTAAAAATATAAATATTAAAATTTTAAAAATTTAAATATTAAAATTTTAAATTTTATATTTTAGATATTTAAATATTAAGTTTTAAAAATTTAAATATTAAATTTTAAATATTTAAATATTAAAAATTTAAATTTTAAATTTTAAAAATTTGAATATTAAAAATTTAAATATTAATATTAAAAATTTAAATTTTAAATATTAAATATTTAAATATTAAATTTTAAAAAATTAAATATTAAAATTTGAAATTTTATATTTTAGAAATTTAAAAAATAAAAAGTTAAATTATAAATTTTAAAAATTTAAATATTAATTTTTGATATTTAAATACTAAACTTTAATATTAAATTTGAAAAATTTAAATATTAAAAATTTAAATTTCGTATTTTAAAAATTTAAATATTAAATTTTAGAAATTTAAATATTTAAAATTTAAATTTTATATTTTTAAAATTTAAATATTACATTTTAAAAATTTAAATTTTAAATTTTGAAAATATAAATATTAAATTTTAAAAATTTAATTATTATAAATTTAAATTTTAAATTTTAAAAATTTAAATTTTAAATTTTAAAAATTTAAATATTAAATTTTAAAAATTTAAATATTAAAAATTTAAATTTTAAATTTGAAAATTTAAATATTAAATTTTAAAAATTTAATTACTAAAAATTTAAATTTTAAATTTTAGAAATTTAAATATTAAACATTAAATATTTAAATATTAAATTTGAAAAATTTAAATATTAAAAACTTAAATTTCATATTTTAAAAATTTAAATTTCATATTTTAAAAATTTAAATATTAAATTTTTAAAATTTGATTATTAAAAAGTTAAATTTTATATTTTAAAAATTTAAATATTATATTTTAAAAATTTAAATATTGAAAATTTAAATTTTATATTTTAAAAATTTAAATATTAAAGTTTAAATCTTTAAATATTAAATTTTAAAACTTTATATATTAAAAATTTTAATTTAAATTTAAAAAATTTGAATATTAAAAATTTAAATTTTAAATATTAAAAATTTAAATATTAAATTTTAAAAAATTAAATTTTAAATATTAAAAATTTAAATATTAAATTTTAAAAATATAAATATTAAATTTTTAAAATTTAGTTATTATAAATTTAAATTTTAAATTTTAAAAATTTAAATTTTAAATTTTAAAAATTTAAAATTTAAATTTTAAAAATTTAATTACTAAAAATTTAAATTTTAAATTTTAGAAATTTAAATATTAAACTTTAAATATTTAAATATTAAATTTGAAAAATTTAAATTTCATATTTTAAAAATTTAAATTTCATATTTTAAAAATTTAAATATTAAATTTTCAAAATTTAATCATTAAAAAGTTAAATTTTATATTTTAAAAATTTAAATATTATATTTTAAAAATTTAAATATTGAAAATTTAAATTTTATATTTTAAAAATTTAAATATTAAAGTTTAAAAATTTAAATATTAAAGTTTAAAACTTTAAATATTAAATTTTAAAACTTTATATATTAAAAATTTTAATTTTAAATTTAAAAAATTTGAATATTAAAAATTTAAATTTTAAATATTAAACTTTAAATATTTAAATATTAAATTTGAAAAATTTAAATTTCATATTTTAAAAATTTAAATTTCATATTTTAAAAATTTAAATATTAAATTTTCAAAATTCAATCATTAAAAAGTTAAATTTTATATTTTAAAAATTTAAATAATATATTTTAAAAATTTAAATATTGAAAATTTAAATTTTATATTTTAAAAATTTAAATATTAAAATTTAAAAATTTAAATATTAAAGTTTAAAACTTTAAATATTAAATTTTAAAACTTTATATATTAAAAATTTTAATTTTAAATATAAAAAATTTCAATATTAAAAATTTAAATTTTAAATATTAAAAATTTAAATATTAAATTTTAAAAATATAAATATTAAAATTTTAAAAATTTAAATATTAAAATTTTAAATTTTATATTTTAGAAATTTAAATATTAAGTTTTAAAAATTTAAATATTAAATTTCAAAAATTTAAAATTAAATTTTGGAAATTTAAATATTAAATTTTAAATATTTAAATATTAAAAATTTAAATTTTAAATTTTAAAAATTTGAATATTAAAAATTTAAATATTAATATTAAAAATTTAAATATTAAATTTTAAAAATTTAAAAATTAAAAAGTTAAATTTTGAATTTTAAAAATTTAAATAATAAATATTGAAAATTTAAAAATTAAATTTTAAAAATTTATATATTTAATTTTAGAAATTTAAATATTAAATTTTAAAAAATTAAATATTAAAATTTGAAATTTTATATTTTAGAAATTTAAAAAATAAAAAGTTAAATTATAAATTTTAAAAATTTAAATATTAAATTTTTGATATTTAAATATTAAACTTTAATATTAAATTTGAAAAATTTAAATATTAAAAATTTAAATTTCATATTTTAAAAATTTAAATTTTAAATTTTAGAAATTTAAATATTTAAAATTTAAATTATATATTTTTAAAATTTAAATATTACATTTTAAAAATTTAAATTTTAAATTTTGAAAATATAAATATTAAATTTTAAAAATTTAATTATTATAAATTTAAATTTTAAATTTTAAATTTTTAAAATTTAAATATTAAATTTTAAAAATTTAAATATTAAAAATTTAAATTTTAAATTTGAAAATTTAAATATTAAATTTTAAAAATTTAATTACTAAAAATTTAAATTTTAAATTTTAGAAATTTAAATATTAAACATTAAAAATTTAAATTTCATATTTTAAAAATTTAAATATTAAATTTTTAAAATTTGATTATTAAAAAGTTAAATTTTATATTTTAAAAATTTAAATATTATATTTTAAAAATTTAAATATTGAAAATTTAAATTTTATATTTTAAAAATTTAAATATTAAAGTTTAAATCTTTAAATATTAAATTTTAAAACTTTATATATTAAAAATTTTAATTTAAATTTAAAAAATTTGAATATTAAAAATTTAAATTTTAAATATTAAAAATTTAAATATTAAATTTTAAAAAATTAAATTTTAAATATTAAAAATTTAAATATTAAATTTTAAAAATATAAATATTAAATTTTTAAAATTTAGTTATTATAAATTTAAATTTTAAATTTTAAAAATTTAAATTTTAAATTTTAAAATTTTAAATTTTAAATTTTAAAAATTTAAATTTTAAATTTTAAATATTTAAATATTAAATTTTAAAAATTAAAATTTTAAATTTTGAAAATTTAAATATTAAATTTTAAAAATTTAATTACTAAAAATTTAAATTTTAAATTTTAGAAATTTAAATATTAAACTTTAAATATTTAAATATTAAATTTGAAAAATTTAAATTTCATATTTTAAAAATTTAAATTTCATATTTTAAAAATTTAAATATTAAATTTTTAAAATTTAATTATTAAAAAGTTAAATTTTATATTTTAAAAATTTGAATATTATATTTTAAAAATTTAAATATTGAAAATTTAAATTTTATATTTTAAAAATTTAAATATTAAAGTTTAAAAATTTAAATATTAAAGTTTAAAACTTTAAATATTAAATTTTAAAACTTTATATATTAAAAATTTTAATTTTAAATTTAAAAAATTTGAATATTTAAAATTTAAATTTTAAATATTAAAAATTTAAATATTAAATTTTAGAAATTTAAATATTATATTTTAGAAATTTAAATATTAAAAATATAAATTTTTAATATTAAAATTTGAAATTTTATATTTTAGAAATTTAAATATTAAGTTTTAAAAATTTAAATATTAAATTTCAAAAATTTAAAATTAAATTTTAGAAATTTAAATATTAAATTTTAAAAATTTATATATTAAAAATTTAAATTTTAAATTTTAAAAATTTGAATATTAAAAATTTAAATATTAATATTAAAAATTTAAATATTTAATTTTAAAAATTTTAATTTTATATTTTAAAAATTTAAATATTAAATTTTAAAAATTTAAAAATTAAAAAGTTAAATTTTGAATTTTAAAAATTTAAATAATGAATTTTGTAAATTTAAATATTAAATTTTAAAAATTTATATATTTAATTTTAGAAATTTAAATATTAAATTTTAAAAAATTAAATATTAAAAAAATTTTATATTTTAGAAATTTAAAAAATAAAAAGTTAAATTTTAAATTTTAAAAATTTAAATATTAAATTTTAGATATTTAAATATTAAACTTTAAATATTTAAATATTAAATTTGAAAAATTTAAATATTAAAAATTTAAATTTCATATTTTAAAAATTTAAATATTCAATTTTTGAAATTTAAATATTAAAAATTTAAATTTTATATTTTTAAAATTTAAATATTATACTTTAATAGTTTAAATATTGGAAATTTAAATTTTATATTTTAAAAATTTTTATTTTATATTTTAAAAATTTAAATATTACATTTTAAAAATTTAAATTTTAAATTTTGAAAATATAAATATTAAATTTTAAAAATTTAATTATTATAAATTTAAATTTTAAATTTTAAAAATTTAAATTTTAAATTTTAAAAATTTAAATTTTAAATTTTAAAAATTTAAATTTTAATTTTGAAAATTTAAATATTAAATTTTAAAAATTTAATTTCTGAAAATTTAAATTTTAAATTTTAGAAATTTAAATATTAAACATTAGATATTTAAATATTAAATTTGAAAAATTTAAAATTCATATTTTAAAAATTTAAATTTCATATTTTAAAAATTTAAATATTAAATTTTCAAAATTTAATCATTAAAAAGTTAAATTTTATATTTTAAAAATTTAAATATTATATTTTAAAAATTTAAATATTGAAAATTTAAATTTTATATTTTAAAAATTTTAATATTAAAGTTTAAAAATTTAAATATTAAAGTTTAAAACTTTAAATATTAAATTTTAAAACTTTATATATTAAAAATTTTAATTTTAAATTTAAAAAATTTGAATATTAAAAATTTAAATTTTAAATATTAAAAATTTAAATATTAAATTTTAGAAATTTAAATATTATATTTTAAAAATTTAAATATTAAAGATATAAATTTTTAATATTAAAATTTTAAATTTTATATTTTAGAAATTTAAATATTAAGTTTTAAAAATTTAAATATTAAATTTCAAAAATTTAAAATTAAATTTTAGAAATTTAAAATTAAATTTTAGAAATTTAAATATTAAATTTTAAAAATTTAAATATTAAAAATTTAAATTTTAAATTTTAAAAATTTGAATATTAAGAATTTAAATATTAATATTAAAAATTTAAATATTAAATTTTAAAAATTTTAATTTTATATTTTAAAAATTTAAATATTAAATTTTAAAAATTTTAAATTAAAAAGTTAAATTTTGAATTTTAAAAATTTAAATAATAAATTTTGAAAATTTAAATATTAAATTTTAAAAATTTATATATTTAATTTTATAAATTTAAATAAAAAATTTTAAAAAATTAAATATTAAAATTTGAAATTTTATATTTTTGAAATTTAAAAAATAAAAAGTTAAATTTTAAATTTTAAAAATTTAAATATTAAATTTTAGATATTTAAATATTAAACTTTAAATATTTAAATATTAAATTTGAAAAATTTAAATATTAAAAATTTAAATTTCATATTTTAAAAATTTAATTATTAAATTTTTAAAATTTAATTATTAAAAAGTTAAATTTTATAATTTAAAAATTTAAATATTATATTTTAAAAATTTAAATATTGAAAATTTAAATTTTATATTTTAAAAATTTAAATATTAAATTTTAAAAATTTAAATATTAAAAATTAAAATTTTAAATTTTGAAAATTTAAATACTAAATTTTAAGAATTTAATTACTAAAAATTTAAATTTTAAATATTAAAAATTTAAATATTAAATTTTAGAAATTTAAATATTAAATTTTAAAAATTTAAATATTAAAAATTTAACTTTTTAATATTAAAAATTTAAATATTAAATTTTAAAAAATTAAATTTTAAATATTAAAAATTTAAATATTAAATTTTAAAAATTTAAATATTAAAATTTTAAATTTTATATTTTAAAAATTTAAATATTAAATTTTAGAAATTTAAATATTAAATTCAAAAAATTAAATATTAAATTTTAGAAATCTGAATATTAAATTTTAAAAACTTAAATTTTAAAAATTTAAATTTTAAATGTTAAAAAATTAAATATTAATATTAAATATTTAAATATTAAATTTTAAAAATTTTAATTTTATATTTTAAAAATTTAAATATTAAATTTTAAAAATTAAAAAGTTAAATTTTGAATTTTAAAAATTTAAATAAAAAATTTTGAAAATTTAAATATTAAATTTTAAAAAATTAAATATTAAAATTTGAAATTTTATATTTTTGAAATTTAAAAAATAAAAAGTTGTATTTTAAATTTTAAAAATTTAAATATTAAATTTTAGATATTTAAATATTAAACTATAAATATTTAAATATTAAATTTGAAAAATTTAAATATTAAAAATTTAAATTTCATATTTTAAAAATTTAAATATTAAATTTTTGAAATTTAAATTTTATATTTTTAAAATTTAAATATTAAATTTTAGAAATTTAAATATTATATTTTAAAAATTTAAATATTAAAGATATAAATTTTTAATATTAAAATTTTAAATTTTATATTTTAGAAATTTAAATATTAAGTTTTAAAAATTTAAATATTAAATTTCAAAAATTTAAAATTAAATTTTAGAAATTTAAAATTAAATTTTAGAAATTTAAATATTAAATTTTAAAAATTTAAATATTAAAAATTTAAATTTTAAATTTTAAAAATTTGAATATTAAGAATTTAAATATTAATATTAAAAATTTAAATATTAAATTTTAAAAATTTTAATTTTATATTTTAAAAATTTAAATATTAAATTTTAAAAATTTTAAATTAAAAAGTTAAATTTTGAATTTTAAAAATTTAAATAATAAATTTTGAAAATTTAAATATTAAATTTTAAAAATTTATATATTTAATTTTATAAATTTAAATAAAAAATTTTAAAAAATTAAATATTAAAATTTGAAATTTTATATTTTTGAAATTTAAAAAATAAAAAGTTAAATTTTAAATTTTAAAAATTTAAATATTAAATTTTAGATATTTAAATATTAAATTTTCAAAATTTAATCATTAAAAAGTTAAATTTTATATTTTAAAAATTTAAATATTATATTTTAAAAATTTAAATATTGAAAATTTAAATTTTATATTTTAAAAATTTTAATATTAAAGTTTAAAAATTTAAATATTAAAGTTTAAAACTTTAAATATTAAATTTTAAAACTTTATATATTAAAAATTTTAATTTTAAATTTAAAAAATTTGAATATTAAAAATTTAAATTTTAAATATTAAAAATTTAAATATTAAATTTTAGAAATTTAAATATTATATTTTAAAAATTTAAATATTAAAGATATAAATTTTTAATATTAAAATTTTAAATTTTATATTTTAGAAATTTAAATATTAAGTTTTAAAAATTTAAATATTAAATTTCAAAAATTTAAAATTAAATTTTAGAAATTTAAAATTAAATTTTAGAAATTTAAATATTAAATTTTAAAAATTTAAATATTAAAAATTTAAATTTTAAATTTTAAAAATTTGAATATTAAGAATTTAAATATTAATATTAAAAATTTAAATATTAAATTTTAAAAATTTTAATTTTATATTTTAAAAATTTAAATATTAAATTTTAAAAATTTTAAATTAAAAAGTTAAATTTTGAATTTTAAAAATTTAAATAATAAATTTTGAAAATTTAAATATTAAATTTTAAAAATTTATATATTTAATTTTATAAATTTAAATAAAAAATTTTAAAAAATTAAATATTAAAATTTGAAATTTTATATTTTTGAAATTTAAAAAATAAAAAGTTAAATTTTAAATTTTAAAAATTTAAATATTAAATTTTAGATATTTAAATATTAAACTTTAAATATTTAAATATTAAATTTGAAAAATTTAAATATTAAAAATTTAAATTTCATATTTTAAAAATTTAATTATTAAATTTTTAAAATTTAATTATTAAAAAGTTAAATTTTATAATTTAAAAATTTAAATATTATATTTTAAAAATTTAAATATTGAAAATTTAAATTTTATATTTTAAAAATTTAAATATTAAATTTTAAAAATTTAAATATTAAAAATTAAAATTTTAAATTTTGAAAATTTAAATACTAAATTTTAAGAATTTAATTACTAAAAATTTAAATTTTAAATATTAAAAATTTAAATATTAAATTTTAGAAATTTAAATATTAAATTTTAAAAATTTAAATATTAAAAATTTAACTTTTTAATATTAAAAATTTAAATATTAAATTTTAAAAAATTAAATTTTAAATATTAAAAATTTAAATATTAAATTTTAAAAATTTAAATATTAAAATTTTAAATTTTATATTTTAAAAATTTAAATATTAAATTTTAGAAATTTAAATATTAAATTCAAAAAATTAAATATTAAATTTTAGAAATCTGAATATTAAATTTTAAAAACTTAAATTTTAAAAATTTAAATTTTAAATGTTAAAAAATTAAATATTAATATTAAATATTTAAATATTAAATTTTAAAAATTTTAATTTTATATTTTAAAAATTTAAATATTAAATTTTAAAAATTTAAAAATTAAAAAGTTAAATTTTGAATTTTAAAAATTTAAATAAAAAATTTTGAAAATTTAAATATTAAATTTTAAAAAATTAAATATTAAAATTTGAAATTTTATATTTTTGAAATTTAAAAAATAAAAAGTTGTATTTTAAATTTTAAAAATTTAAATATTAAATTTTAGATATTTAAATATTAAACTATAAATATTTAAATATTAAATTTGAAAAATTTAAATATTAAAAATTTAAATTTCATATTTTAAAAATTTAAATATTAAATTTTTGAAATTTAAATTTTATATTTTTAAAATTTAAATATTAAATTTTAGAAATTTAAATATTATATTTTAAAAATTTAAATATTAAAGATATAAATTTTTAATATTAAAATTTTAAATTTTATATTTTAGAAATTTAAATATTAAGTTTTAAAAATTTAAATATTAAATTTCAAAAATTTAAAATTAAATTTTAGAAATTTAAAATTAAATTTTAGAAATTTAAATATTAAATTTTAAAAATTTAAATATTAAAAATTTAAATTTTAAATTTTAAAAATTTGAATATTAAGAATTTAAATATTAATATTAAAAATTTAAATATTAAATTTTAAAAATTTTAATTTTATATTTTAAAAATTTAAATATTAAATTTTAAAAATTTTAAATTAAAAAGTTAAATTTTGAATTTTAAAAATTTAAATAATAAATTTTGAAAATTTAAATATTAAATTTTAAAAATTTATATATTTAATTTTATAAATTTAAATAAAAAATTTTAAAAAATTAAATATTAAAATTTGAAATTTTATATTTTTGAAATTTAAAAAATAAAAAGTTAAATTTTAAATTTTAAAAATTTAAATATTAAATTTTAGATATTTAAATATTAAACTTTAAATATTTAAATATTAAATTTGAAAAATTTAAATATTAAAAATTTAAATTTCATATTTTAAAAATTTAATTATTAAATTTTTAAAATTTAATTATTAAAAAGTTAAATTTTATAATTTAAAAATTTAAATATTATATTTTAAAAATTTAAATATTGAAAATTTAAATTTTATATTTTAAAAATTTAAATATTAAATTTTAAAAATTTAAATATTAAAAATTAAAATTTTAAATTTTGAAAATTTAAATACTAAATTTTAAGAATTTAATTACTAAAAATTTAAATTTTAAATATTAAAAATTTAAATATTAAATTTTAGAAATTTAAATATTAAATTTTAAAAATTTAAATATTAAAAATTTAACTTTTTAATATTAAAAATTTAAATATTAAATTTTAAAAAATTAAATTTTAAATATTAAAAATTTAAATATTAAATTTTAAAAATTTAAATATTAAAATTTTAAATTTTATATTTTAAAAATTTAAATATTAAATTTTAGAAACTTAAATATTAAATTCAAAAAATTAAATATTAAATTTTAGAAATCTGAATATTAAATTTTAAAAACTTAAATTTTAAAAATTTAAATTTTAAATGTTAAAAAATTAAATATTAATATTAAATATTTAAATATTAAATTTTAAAAATTTTAATTTTATATTTTAAAAATTTAAATATTAAATTTTAAAAATTTAAAAATTAAAAAGTTAAATTTTGAATTTTAAAAATTTAAATAAAAAATTTTGAAAATTTAAATATTAAATTTTAAAAAATTAAATATTAAAATTTGAAATTTTATATTTTTGAAATTTAAAAAATAAAAAGTTGTATTTTAAATTTTAAAAATTTAAATATTAAATTTTAGATATTTAAATATTAAACTATAAATATTTAAATATTAAATTTGAAAAATTTAAATATTAAAAATTTAAATTTCATATTTTAAAAATTTAAATATTAAATTTTTGAAATTTAAATTTTATATTTTTAAAATTTAAATATTATACTTTAAAAGTTTAAATATTGGAAATTTAAATTTTATATTTTAAAAATTTTTATTTTATATTTTAAAAATTTAAATATTACATTTTAAAAATTTAAATTTTAAATTTTGAAAATATAAATATTAAATTTTAAAAATTTAATTATTACAAATTTAAATTTTAAATTTTAAAAATTTAAATTTTAAATTTTAAAAATTTAAATTTTAAATTTTAAAAATTTAAATTTTAAATTTGAAAATTTAAATATTAAATTTTAAAAATTTAATTACTAAAAATTTAAATTTCATATTTTAAAAATTTAAATATTATATTTTAAAAATTTAAATATAGAAAGTTTAAATTTTATATTTTAAAAATTTAAATATTATATTTTAAAAATTTAAATATAGAAAGTTTAAATTTTATATTTTAAAAATTTAAATATTAAAGTTTAAAACTTTAAATATTAAATTTTAAAACTTTATATATTAAAAATTTTAATTTAAATTTAAAAAATTTGAATATTAAAAATTTAAATTTTAAATATTAAAAATTTAAATAATAAATTTTAAAAAATTAAATTTTAAATATTAAAAATTTAAATATTAAATTTTAAAAATTTAAATATTAAAATTTTAAAAATTTAAATATTTAAATATTTAAATTTTAAATTTTATATTTTAGAAATTTAAATATTAAATTTTAGATATTTAAATATTAAACTTTAAATATTTAAATATTAAATTTGAAAAATTTAAATATTAAAAATTTAAATTTCATATTTTAAAAATTTAAATATTAAATTTTAACAATTTAAATTTTAAATTTGAAAATTTAAATATTAAATTTTAAAAATTTAATTACTAAAAATTTAAATTTTAAATTTTAGAAATTTAAATATTAAACATTAAATATTTAAATATTAAATTTGAAAAATTTAAATATTAAAAATTTAAATTTCATATTTTAAAAATTTAAATTTTATATTTTAAAAATTTAAATATTAAAGTTTAAAAATTTAAATATTAAAGTTTAAAATTTTAAATATTAAACATTAAAACTTTATATATTAAAAATTTTAATTTTAAATTTAAAAAATTTTAATATTAAAAATTTAAATTTTAAATATTAAAAATTTAAATATTAAATTTTAGAAATTTAAATATTATATTTTAAAAATTTAAATATTAAAAATTTAAATTTTTAATATTAAAAATTTAAATATTAAATTTTAAAAAATTAAATTTTAAATATTAAAAATTTAAATATTAAAATTTTAAATTTTATATTTTAGAAATTTAAATATTAAGTTTAAAAATTTAAATATTAAATTTCAAAAATTTAAAATTAAATTTTAGAAATTTAAATATTAAATTTTAAAAATTTAAATATTAAAAATTTAAATTTTAAATTTTAAAAATTTGAATATTAAAAATTTAAATATTAATATTAAAAATTTAAATATTAAATTTTAAAAATTTTAATTTTATATTTTAAAAATTTAAATATTAAATTTTAAAAATTTAAAAATTAAAAAGTTAAATTTTGAATTCTAAAAATTTAAATAATAACTTTTGAAAATTTAAATATTAAATTTTAAAAATTTACATATTTAATTTTAAAAATTTAAATATTAAATTTTAAAAAATTAAATATTAAAATTTGAAATTTTATATTTTAGAAATTTAAAAAATAAAAAGTTAAATTCTAAATTTTAAAAATTTAAATATTAAATTTCAAAAATATAAAATTAAATTTTAGAAATTTAAATATTAAGTTTTAAAAATTTAAATATTAAATTTCAAAAATTTAAAATTAAATTTTAGAAATTTAAATATTAAACTTTAAATATTTAAATATTAAATTTGAAAAATTTAAATTTTATATTTTTAAAATTTAAATATTATACTTTAAAAGTTTAAATATTGAAAATTTAAATTTTATATTTTAAAAATTTTAATTTTATATTTTAAAAATTTAAATATTACATTTTAAAAATTTAAATTTTAAATTTTGAAAATATAAATATTAAATTTTAAAAATTTAATTATTATAAATTTAAATTTTAAAAATTTAAATTTTAAAAATTTAAATTTTAAATTTTAAAAATTTAAATATTAAATTTTAAAAATTTAAATATAAAAAATTTAAATTTTAAATTTGAAAATTTAAATATTAAATTTTAAAAATTTAATTACTAAAAATTTAAATTTTAAATTTTAGAAATTTAAATATTAAACATTAAATATTTAAATATTAAATTTGAAAAATTTAAATATTAAAAACTTAAATTTCATATTTTAAAAATTTAAATTTCATATTTTAAAAATTTAAATATTAAATTTTTAAAATTTGATTATTAAAAAGTTAAATTTTATATTTTAAAAATTTAAATATTATATTTTAAAAATTTAAATATTGAAAATTTAAATTTTATATTTTAAAAATTTAAATATTAAAGTTTAAATCTTTAAATATTAAATTTTAAAACTTTATATATTAAAAATTTTAATTTAAATTTAAAAAATTTGAATATTAAAAATTTAAATTTTAAATATTAAAAATTTAAATATTAAATTTTAAAAAATTAAATTTTAAATATTAAAAATTTAAATATTAAATTTTAAAAATATAAATATTAAATTTTTAAAATTTAGTTATTATAAATTTAAATTTTAAATTTTAAAAATTTAAATTTTAAATTTTAAAATTTTAAATTTTAAATTTTAAATATTTAAATATTAAATTTTAAAAATTAAAATTTTAAATTTTGAAAATTTAAATATTAAATTTTAAAAATTTAATTACTAAAAATTTAAATTTTAAATTTTAGAAATTTAAATATTAAACTTTAAATATTTAAATATTAAATTTGAAAAATTTAAATTTCATATTTTAAATATTTAAATTTCATATTTTAAAAATTTAAATATTAAATTTTCAAAATTCAATCATTAAAAAGTTAAATTTTATATTTTAAAAATTTAAATATTATATTTTAAAAATTTAAATAATGAAAATTTAAATTTTATATTTTAAAAATTTAAATATTAAAGTTTAAAAATTTAAATATTAAAGTTTAAAACTTTAAATACTAAATTTTAAAACTTTATATATTAAAAATTTTAATTTTAAATTTAAAAAATTTGAATATTAAAAATTTAAATTTTAAATATTAAAAATTTAAATATTTAATTTTAGAAATTTAAATATTATATTTTAAAAATTTAAATATTAAAAATATAAATTTTTAATATTAAAATTTTAAATTTTATATTTTAGAAATTTAAATATTAAGTTTTAAAAATTTAAATATTAAATTTCAAAAATTTAAAATTAAATTTTAGAAATTTAAATATTAAATTTTAAATATTTAAATATTAAAAATTTAAATTTTAAATTTTAAAAATTTGAATATTAAAAATTTAAATATTAATATTAAAATTTTAAATATTAAATTTTAAAAATATATATATTTAATTTTAGAAATTTAAATATTAAATTTTAAAAAATTAAATATAAAAATTTGAAATTTTATATTTTAGAAATTTAAAAAATAAAAAGTTAAATTATAAATTTTAAAAATTTAAATATTAAATTTTTGATATTTAAATATTAAACTTTAATATTAAATTTGAAAAATTTAAATATTAAAAATTTAAATTTCATATTTTAAAAATTTAAATATTAAATTTTAGAAATATAAATATTTAAAATTTAAATTTTATATTTTTAAAATTTAAATATTACATTTTAAAAATTTAAATTTTAAATTTTGAAAATATAAATATTAAATTTTAAAAATTTAATTATTATAAATTTAAATTTTAAATTTTAAAAATTTAAATTTTAAATTTTAAAAATTTAAATTTTAAATTTTAAAAATTTAAATTTTAAATTTTAAAAATTTAAATTTTAATTTTGAAAATTTAAATATTAAATTTTAAAAATTTAATTACTGAAAATTTAAATTTTAAATTTTAGAAATTTAAATATTAAACATTAGATATTTAAATATTAAATTTGAAAAATTTAAAATTCATATTTTAAAAATTTAAATTTCATATTTTAAAAATTTAAATATTAAATTTTCAAAATTTAATCATTAAAAAGTTAAATTTTATATTTTAAAAATTTAAATATTATATTTTAAAAATTTAAATATTGAAAATTTAAATTTTATATTTTAAAAATTTTAATATTAAAGTTTAAAAATTTAAATATTAAAGTTTAAAACTTTAAATATTAAATTTTAAAACTTTATATATTAAAAATTTTAATTTTAAATTTAAAAAATTTGAATATTAAAAATTTAAATTTTAAATATTAAAAATTTAAATATTAAATTTTAGAAATTTAAATATTATATTTTAGAAATTTAAATATTAAAAATATAAATTTTTAATATTAAAATTTGAAATTTTATATTTTAGAAATTTAAATATTAAGTTTTAAAAATTTAAATATTAAATTTCAAAAATTTAAAATTAAATTTTAGAAATTTAAATATTAAATTTTAAAAATTTAAATATTAAAAATTTAAATTTTAAATTTTAAAAATTTGAATATTAAAAATTTAAATATTAATATTAAAAATTTAAATATTTAATTTTAAAAATTTTAATTTTATATTTTAAAAATTTAAATATTAAATTTTAAAAATTTAAAAATTAAAAAGTTAAATTTTGAATTTTAAAAATTTAAATAATGAATTTTGAAAATTTAAATATTAAATTTTAAAAATTTATATATTTAATTTTAGAAATTTAAATATTAAATTTTAAAAAATTAAATATTAAAAAAATTTTATATTTTAGAAATTTAAAAAATAAAAAGTTAAATTTTAAATTTTAAAAATTTAAATATTAAATTTTAGATATTTAAATATTAAACTTTAAATATTTAAATATTAAATTTGAAAAATTTAAATATTAAAAATTTAAATTTCATATTTTAAAAATTTAAATATTCAATTTTTGAAATTTAAATATTAAAAATTTAAATTTTATATTTTTAAAATTTAAATATTATACTTTAAAAGTTTAAATATTGGAAATTTAAATTTTATATTTTAAAAATTTTTATTTTATATTTTAAAAATTTAAATATTACATTTTAAAAATTTAAATTTTAAATTTTGAAAATATAAATATTAAATTTTAATAATTTAATTATTATAAATTTAAATTTTAAATTTTAAAAATTTAAATTTTAAATTTTAAAAATTTAAATTTTAAATTTTAAAAATTTAAATTTTAATTTTGAAAATTTAAATATTAAATTTTAAAAATTTAATTACTGAAAATTTAAATTTTAAATTTTAGAAATTTAAATATTAAACATTAGATATTTAAATATTAAATTTGAAAAATTTAAAATTCATATTTTAAAAATTTAAATTTCATATTTTAAAAATTTAAATATTAAATTTTCAAAATTTAATCATTAAAAAGTTAAATTTTATATTTTAAAAATTTAAATATTATATTTTAAAAATTTAAATATTGAAAATTTAAATTTTATATTTTAAAAATTTTAATATTAAAGTTTAAAAATTTAAATATTAAAGTTTAAAACTTTAAATATTAAATTTTAAAACTTTATATATTAAAAATTTTAATTTTAAATTTAAAAAATTTGAATATTAAAAATTTAAATTTTAAATATTAAAAATTTAAATATTAAATTTTAGAAATTTAAATATTATATTTTAAAAATTTAAATATTAAAAATATAAATTTTTAATATTAAAATTTTAAATTTTATATTTTAGAAATTTAAATATTAAGTTTTAAAAATTTAAATATTAAATTTCAAAAATTTAAAATTAAATTTTAGAAATTTAAAATTAAATTTTAGAAATTTAAATATTAAATTTTAAAAATTTAAATATTAAAAATTTAAATTTTAATTTTTAAAAATTTGAATATTAAGAATTTAAATATTAATATTAAAAATTTAAATATTAAATTTTAAAAATTTTAATTTTATATTTTAAAAATTTAAATATTATATTTTAAAAATTTAAAAATTAAAAAGTTAAATTTTGAATTTTAAAAATTTAAATAATAAATTTTGAAAATTTAAATATTAAATTTTAAAAATTTATATATTTAATTTTATAAATTTAAATATAAAATTTTAAAAAATTAAATATTAAAATTTGAAATTTTATATTTTTGAAATTTAAAAAATAAAAAGTTAAATTTTAAATTTTAAAAATTTAAATATTAAATTTTAGATATTTAAATATTAAACTTTAAATATTTAAATATTAAATTTGAAAAATTTAAATATTAAAAATTTAAATTTCATATTTTAAAAATTTAATTATTAAATTTTTAAAATTTAATTATTAAAAAGTTAAATTTTATAATTTAAAAATTTAAATATTATATTTTAAAAATTTAAATATTGAAAATTTAAATTTTATATTTTAAAAATTTAAATATTAAATTTTAAAAATTTAAATATTAAAAATTAAAATTTTAAATTTTGAAAATTTAAATATTAAATTTTAAGAAATTAATTACTAAAAATTTAAATTTTAAATATTAAAAATTTAAATATTAAATTTTAGAAATTTAAATATTAAATTTTAAAAATTTAAATATTAAAAATTTAACTTTTTAATATTAAAAATTTAAATATTAAATTTTAAAAAATTAAATTTTAAATATTAAAAAATTTAAATATTAAATTTTAAAAATTTAAATATTAAAATTTTAAATTTTATATTTTAAAAATTTAAATATTAAATTTTAGAAATTTAAATATTAAATTTCAAAAAATTAAATATTAAATTTTAGAAATCTGAATTTTAAATTTTAAAAATTTAAATTTTAAATGTTAAAAAATTAAATATTAATATTAAATATTTAAATATTAAATTTTAAAAAATTAAATATTAAAATTTGAAATTTTATATTTTAGAAATTTAAAAAATAAAAAGTTAAATTCTAAATTTTAAAAATTTAAATATTAAATTTCAAAAATATAAAATTAAATTTTAGAAATTTAAATATTAAGTTTTAAAAATTTAAATATTAAATTTCAAAAATTTAAAATTAAATTTTAGAAATTTAAATATTAAACTTTAAATATTTAAATATTAAATTTGAAAAATTTAAATTTTATATTTTTAAAATTTAAATATTATACTTTAAAAGTTTAAATATTGAAAATTTAAATTTTATATTTTAAAAATTTTAATTTTATATTTTAAAAATTTAAATATTACATTTTAAAAATTTAAATTTTAAATTTTGAAAATATAAATATTAAATTTTAAAAATTTAATTATTATAAATTTAAATTTTAAAAATTTAAATTTTAAAAATTTAAATTTTAAATTTTAAAAATTTAAATATTAAATTTTAAAAATTTAAATATAAAAAATTTAAATTTTAAATTTGAAAATTTAAATATTAAATTTTAAAAATTTAATTACTAAAAATTTAAATTTTAAATTTTAGAAATTTAAATATTAAACATTAAATATTTAAATATTAAATTTGAAAAATTTAAATATTAAAAACTTAAATTTCATATTTTAAAAATTTAAATTTCATATTTTAAAAATTTAAATATTAAATTTTTAAAATTTGATTATTAAAAAGTTAAATTTTATATTTTAAAAATTTAAATATTATATTTTAAAAATTTAAATATTGAAAATTTAAATTTTATATTTTAAAAATTTAAATATTAAAGTTTAAATCTTTAAATATTAAATTTTAAAACTTTATATATTAAAAATTTTAATTTAAATTTAAAAAATTTGAATATTAAAAATTTAAATTTTAAATATTAAAAATTTAAATATTAAATGTTAAAAAATTAAATTTTAAATATTAAAAATTTAAATATTAAATTTTAAAAATATAAATATTAAATTTTTAAAATTTAGTTATTATAAATTTAAATTTTAAATTTTAAAAATTTAAATTTTAAATTTTAAAATTTTAAATTTTAAATTTTAAATATTTAAATATTAAATTTTAAAAATTAAAATTTTAAATTTTGAAAATTTAAATATTAAATTTTAAAAATTTAATTACTAAAAATTTAAATTTTAAATTTTAGAAATTTAAATATTAAACTTTAAATATTTAAATATTAAATTTGAAAAATTTAAATTTCATATTTTAAATATTTAAATTTCATATTTTAAAAATTTAAATATTAAATTTTCAAAATTCAATCATTAAAAAGTTAAATTTTATATTTTAAAAATTTAAATATTATATTTTAAAAATTTAAATAATGAAAATTTAAATTTTATATTTTAAAAATTTAAATATTAAAGTTTAAAAATTTAAATATTAAAGTTTAAAACTTTAAATACTAAATTTTAAAACTTTATATATTAAAAATTTTAATTTTAAATTTAAAAAATTTGAATATTAAAAATTTAAATTTTAAATATTAAAAATTTAAATATTTAATTTTAGAAATTTAAATATTATATTTTAAAAATTTAAATATTAAAAATATAAATTTTTAATATTAAAATTTTAAATTTTATATTTTAGAAATTTAAATATTAAGTTTTAAAAATTTAAATATTAAATTTCAAAAATTTAAAATTAAATTTTAGAAATTTAAATATTAAATTTTAAATATTTAAATATTAAAAATTTAAATTTTAAATTTTAAAAATTTGAATATTAAAAATTTAAATATTAATATTAAAATTTTAAATATTAAATTTTAAAAATATATATATTTAATTTTAGAAATTTAAATATTAAATTTTAAAAAATTAAATATAAAAATTTGAAATTTTATATTTTAGAAATTTAAAAAATAAAAAGTTAAATTATAAATTTTAAAAATTTAAATATTAAATTTTTGATATTTAAATATTAAACTTTAATATTAAATTTGAAAAATTTAAATATTAAAAATTTAAATTTCATATTTTAAAAATTTAAATATTAAATTTTAGAAATATAAATATTTAAAATTTAAATTTTATATTTTTAAAATTTAAATATTACATTTTAAAAATTTAAATTTTAAATTTTGAAAATATAAATATTAAATTTTAAAAATTTAATTATTATAAATTTAAATTTTAAATTTTAAAAATTTAAATTTTAAATTTTAAAAATTTAAATTTTAAATTTTAAAAATTTAAATTTTAAATTTTAAAAATTTAAATTTTAATTTTGAAAATTTAAATATTAAATTTTAAAAATTTAATTACTGAAAATTTAAATTTTAAATTTTAGAAATTTAAATATTAAACATTAGATATTTAAATATTAAATTTGAAAAATTTAAAATTCATATTTTAAAAATTTAAATTTCATATTTTAAAAATTTAAATATTAAATTTTCAAAATTTAATCATTAAAAAGTTAAATTTTATATTTTAAAAATTTAAATATTATATTTTAAAAATTTAAATATTGAAAATTTAAATTTTATATTTTAAAAATTTTAATATTAAAGTTTAAAAATTTAAATATTAAAGTTTAAAACTTTAAATATTAAATTTTAAAACTTTATATATTAAAAATTTTAATTTTAAATTTAAAAAATTTGAATATTAAAAATTTAAATTTTAAATATTAAAAATTTAAATATTAAATTTTAGAAATTTAAATATTATATTTTAGAAATTTAAATATTAAAAATATAAATTTTTAATATTAAAATTTGAAATTTTATATTTTAGAAATTTAAATATTAAGTTTTAAAAATTTAAATATTAAATTTCAAAAATTTAAAATTAAATTTTAGAAATTTAAATATTAAATTTTAAAAATTTAAATATTAAAAATTTAAATTTTAAATTTTAAAAATTTGAATATTAAAAATTTAAATATTAATATTAAAAATTTAAATATTTAATTTTAAAAATTTTAATTTTATATTTTAAAAATTTAAATATTAAATTTTAAAAATTTAAAAATTAAAAAGTTAAATTTTGAATTTTAAAAATTTAAATAATGAATTTTGAAAATTTAAATATTAAATTTTAAAAATTTATATATTTAATTTTAGAAATTTAAATATTAAATTTTAAAAAATTAAAATATAAATTTTTAATATTAAAATTTTAAATTTTATATTTTAGAAATTTAAATATTAAGTTTTAAAAATTTAAATATTAAATTTCAAAAATTTAAAATTAAATTTTAGAAATTTAAAATTAAATTTTAGAAATTTAAATATTAAATTTTAAAAATTTAAATATTAAAAATTTAAATTTTAAATTTTAAAAATTTGAATATTAAGAATTTAAATATTAATATTAAAAATTTAAATATTAAATTTTAAAAATTTTAATTTTATATTTTAAAAATTTAAATATTATATTTTAAAAATTTAAAAATTAAAAAGTTAAATTTTGAATTTTAAAAATTTAAATAATAAATTTTGAAAATTTAAATATTAAATTTTAAAAATTTATATATTTAATTTTATAAATTTAAATATAAAATTTTAAAAAATTAAATATTAAAATTTGAAATTTTATATTTTTGAAATTTAAAAAATAAAAAGTTAAATTTTAAATTTTAAAAATTTAAATATTAAATTTTAGATATTTAAATATTAAACTTTAAATATTTAAATATTAAATTTGAAAAATTTAAATATTAAAAATTTAAATTTCATATTTTAAAAATTTAATTATTAAATTTTTAAAATTTAATTATTAAAAAGTTAAATTTTATAATTTAAAAATTTAAATATTATATTTTAAAAATTTAAATATTGAAAATTTAAATTTTATATTTTAAAAATTTAAATATTAAATTTTAAAAATTTAAATATTAAAAATTAAAATTTTAAATTTTGAAAATTTAAATATTAAATTTTAAGAATTTAATTACTAAAAATTTAAATTTTAAATATTAAAAATTTAAATATTAAATTTTAGAAATTTAAATATTAAATTTTAAAAATTTAAATATTAAAAATTTAACTTTTTAATATTAAAAATTTAAATATTAAATTTTAAAAAATTAAATTTTAAATATTAAAAAATTTAAATATTAAATTTTAAAAATTTAAATATTAAAATTTTAAATTTTATATTTTAAAAATTTAAATATTAAATTTTAGAAATTTAAATATTAAATTTCAAAAAATTAAATATTAAATTTTAGAAATCTGAATTTTAAATTTTAAAAATTTAAATTTTAAATGTTAAAAAATTAAATATTAATATTAAATATTTAAATATTAAATTTTAAAAATTTTAATTTTATATTTTAAAAATTTAAATATTAAATTTTAAAAATTTAAAAATTAAAAAGTTAAATTTTGAATTTTAAAAATTTAAATAAAAAATTTTGAAAATTTAAATTTTAAATTTTAAAAAATTAAATATTAAAATTTGAAATTTTATATTTTTGAAATTTAAAAAATAAAAAGTTGTATTTTAAATTTTAAAAATTTAAATATTAAATTTTAGATATTTAAATATTAAACTATAAATATTTAAATATTAAATTTGAAAAATTTAAATATTAAAAATTTAAATTTCATATTTTAAAAATTTAAATATTAAATTTTTGAAATTTAAATTTTATATTTTTAAAATTTAAATATTATACTTTAAAAGTTTAAATATTGGAAATTTAAATTTTATATTTTAAAAATTTTTATTTTATATTTTAAAAATTTAAATATTACATTTTAAAAATTTAAATTTTAAATTTTGAAAATATAAATATTAAATTTTAAAAATTTAATTATTACAAATTTAAATTTTAAATTTTAAAAATTTAAATTTTAAATTTTAAAAATTTAAATTTTAAATTTTAAAAATTTAAATTTTAAATTTGAAAATTTAAATATTAAATTTTAAAAATTTAATTACTAAAAATTTAAATTTCATATTTTAAAAATTTAAATATTAAATTTTTAAATTTTAATTATTAAAAAGTTAAATTTTATATTTTAAAAATTTAAATATTATATTTTAAAAATTTAAATATAGAAAGTTTAAATTTTATATTTTAAAAATTTAAATATTAAAGTTTAAAACTTTATATATTAAAAGTTTTAATTTTAAATTTAAAAAATTTTAATATTAAAAATTTAAATTATAAATATTAAAAATTTAAATATTAAATTTTAGAAATTTAAATATTATATTTTAAAAATTTAAATATTAAAAATTTAAATTTTTAATATTAAAAATTTAAATATTAAATTTTAAAAAATTAAATTTTAAATATTAAAAATTTAAATATTAAAATTTTAAAAATTTAAATATTAAAATTTTAAATTTTATATTTTAGAAATTTAAATATTAAGTTTTAAAAATTTAAATATTAAATTTCAAAAATTTAAAATTAAATTTTAGAAATTTAAATATTAAATTTTAAAAATTTAAATATTAGAAATTTAAATTTTAAATTTTAAAAATTTGAATATTAAAAATTTAAATATTAATATTAAAAATTTAAATATTAAATTTTAAAAATTTTAATTTTATATTTTAAAAGTTTAAATATTAAATTTTAAAAATTTAAAAATTAAAAAGTTAAATTTTGAATTCTAAAAATTTAAATAATAACTTTTGAAAATTTAAATATTAAATTTTAAAAATTTACATATTTAATTTTAAAAATTTAAATATTAAATTTTAAAAAATTAAATATTAAAATTTGAAATTTTATATTTTAGAAATTTAAAAAATAAAAAGTTAAATTCTAAATTTTAAAAATTTAAATATAAAATTTTAGATATTTAAATATTAAACTTTAAATATTTAAATATTAAATTTGAAAAATTTAAATATTAAAAATTTAAATTTTATATTTTTAAAATTTAAATATTATACTTTAAAAGTTTAAATATTGGAAATTTAAATTTTATATTTTAAAAATTTTAATTTTATATTTTAAAAATTTAAATATTACATATTAAAAATTTAAATTTTAAATTTTGAAAATATAAATATTAAATTTTAAAAATTTAATTATTATAAATTTAAATTTTAAATTTTAAAAATTTAAATTTTAAATTTTAAAAATTTAAATTTTAAATTTTAAAAATTTAAATATTAAATTTTAAAAATTTAAATATTAAAAATTTAAATTTTAAATTTAAAAATTTAAATATAAAATTTTAAAAATTTAATTACTAAAAATTTAAATTTTAAATTTTAGAAATTTAAATTTTAAACATTATATATTTAAATATTAAATTTGAAAAATTTAAATATTAAAAACTTAAATTTCATATTTTAAAAATTTAAATTTTATATATTAAAAATTTAAATATTAAAGTTTAAAACTTTAAATATTAAATTTTAAAACTTTATATATTAAAAATTTTAATTTAAATTTAAAAAATTTGAATATTAAAAATTTAAATTTTAAATATTAAAAATTTAAATAATAAATTTTAAAAAATTAAATTTTAAATATTAAAAATTTAAATATTAAATTTTAAAAATTTAAATATTAAAATTTTAAAAATTTAAATATTTAAATATTTAAATTTTAAATTTTATATTTTAGAAATTTAAATATTAAATTTTAGATATTTAAATATTAAACTTTAAATATTTAAATATTAAATTTGAAAAATTTAAATATTAAAAATTTAAATTTCATATTTTAAAAATTTAAATATTAAATTTTAAAAATTTAAATTTTAAATTTGAAAATTTAAATATTAAATTTTAAAAATTTAATTACTAAAAATTTAAATTTTAAATTTTAGAAATTTAAATATTAAACATTAAATATTTAAATATTAAATTTGAAAAATTTAAATATTAAAAATTTAAATTTCATATTTTAAAAATTTAAATTTTATATTTTAAAAATTTAAATATTAAAGTTTAAAAATTTAAATATTAAAGTTTAAAATTTTAAATATTAAACTTTAAGACTTTATATATTAAAAATTTTAATTTTAAATTTAAAAAATTTTAATATTAAAAATTTAAATTTTAAATATTAAAAATTTAAATATTAAATTTTAGAAATTTAAATATTATATTTTAAAAATTTAAATATTAAAAATTTAAATTTTTAATATTAAAAATTTAAATATTAAATTTTAAAAAATTAAATTTTAAATATTAAAAAGTTAAATATTAAAATTTTAAATTTTATATTTTAGAAATTTAAATATTAAGTTTAAAAATTTAAATATTAAATTTCAAAAATTTAAAATTAAATTTTAGAAATTTAAATATTAAATTTTAAAAATTTAAATATTAAAAATTTAAATTTTAAATTTTAAAAATTTGAATATTAAAAATTTAAATATTAATATTAAAAATTTAAATATTAAATTTTAAAAATTTTAATTTTATATTTTAAAAATTTAAATATTAAATTTTAAAAATTTAAAAATTAAAAAGTTAAATTTTGAATTCTAAAAATTTAAATAATAACTTTTGAAATTTTAAATATTAAATTTTAAAAATTTACATATTTAATTTTAAAAATTTAAATATTAAATTTTAAAAAATTAAATATTAAAATTTGAAATTTTATATTTTAGAAATTTAAAAAATAAAAAGTTAAATTCTAAATTTTAAAAATTTAAATATAAAATTTCAAAAATATAAAATTAAATTTTAGAAATTTAAATATTAAGTTTTAAAAATTTAAATATTAACTTTCAAAAATTTAAAATTAAATTTTAGAAATTTAAATATTAAACTTTAAATATTTAAATATTAAATTTGAAAAATTTAAATTTTATATTTTTAAAATTTAAATATTATACTTTAAAAGTTTAAATATTGAAAATTTAAATTTTATATTTTAAAAATTTTAATTTTATATTTTAAAAATTTAAATATTACATTTTAAAAATTTAAATTTTAAATTTTGAAAATATAAATATTAAATTTTAAAAATTTAATTATTATAAATTTAAATTTTAAATTTGAAAATTTAAATATTAAATTTTAAAAATTTAATTACTAAAAATTTAAATTTTAAATTTTAGAAATTTAAATATTAAACATTAAATATTTAAATATTAAATTTGAAAAATTTAAATATTAAAAACTTAAATTTCATATTTTAAAAATTTAAATTTCATATTTTAAAAATTTAAATATTAAATTTTTAAAATTTGATTATTAAAAAGTTAAATTTTATATTTTAAAAATTTAAATATTATATTTTAAAAATTTAAATATTGAAAATTTAAATTTTATATTTTAAAAATTTAAATATTAAAGTTTAAATCTTTAAATATTAAATTTTAAAACTTTATATATTAAAAATTTTAATTTAAATTTAAAAAATTTGAATATTAAAAATTTAAATTTTAAATATTAAAAATTTAAATATTAAATTTTAAAAAATTAAATTTTAAATATTAAAAATTTAAATATTAAATTTTAAAAATATAAATATTAAATTTTTAAAATTTAGTTATTATAAATTTAAATTTTAAATTTTAAAAATTTAAATTTTAAATTTTAAAATTTTAAATTTTAAATTTTAAAAATTTAAATTTTAAATTTTAAATTTTAAATATTAAATTTTAAAAATTAAAATTTTAAATTTTGAAAATTTAAATATTAAATTTTAAAAATTTAATTACTAAAAATTTAAATTTTAAATTTTAGAAATTTAAATATTAAACTTTAAATATTTAAATATTAAATTTGAAAAATTTAAATTTCATATTTTAAATATTTAAATTTCATATTTTAAAAATTTAAATATTAAATTTTAAAACTTTATATATTAAAAATTTTAATTTTAAATTTAAAAAATTTGAATATTAAAAATTTAAATTTTAAATATTAAAAATTTAAATATTAAATTTTAGAAATTTAAATATTATATTTTAAAAATTTAAATATTAAAAATATAAATTTTTAATATTAAAATTTTAAATTTTATATTTTAAAAATTTAAATATTAGGTTTTAAAAATTTAAATATTAAATTTCAAAAATTTAAAATTAAATTTTAGAAATTTAAAATTAAATTTTAGAAATTTAAATATTAAATTTTAAAAATTTAAATATTAAAAATTTAAATTTTAAATTTTAAAAATTTGAATATTAAGAATTTAAATATTAATATTAAAAGTTTAAATATTAAATTTTAAAAATTTTAATTTTATATTTTAAAAATTTAAATATTAAATTTTAAAAATTTAAAAATTAAAAAGTTAAATTTTGAATTTTAAAAATTTAAATAATAAATTTTGAAAATTTAAATATTAAATTTTAAAAATTTATATATTTAATTTTATAAATTTAAATATAAAATTTTAAAAAATTAAATATTAAAATTTGAAATTTTATATTTTTGAAATTTAAAAAATAAAAAGTTAAATTTTAAATTTTAAAAATTTAAATATTAAATTTTAGATATTTAAATATTAAACTTTAAATATTTAAATATTAAATTTGAAAAATTTAAATATTAAAAATTTAAATTTCATATTTTAAAAATTTAATTATTAAATTTTTAAAATTTAATTATTAAAAAGTTAAATTTTATAATTTAAAAATTTAAATATTATATTTTAAAAATTTAAATATTGAAAATTTAAATTTTATATTTTAAAAATTTAAATATTAAATTTTAAAAATTTAAATACTAAAAATTAAAATTTTAAATTTTGAAAATTTAAATATTAAATTTTAAGAATTTAATTACTAAAAATTTAAATTTTAAATATTAAAAATTTAAATATTAAATTTTAGAAATTTAAATATTAAATTTTAAAAATTTAAATATTAAAAATTTAACTTTTTAATATTAAAAATTTAAATATTAAATTTTAAAAAATTAAATTTTAAATATTAAAAATTTAAATATTAAATTTTATAAATTTAAATATTAAAATTTTAAATTTTATATTTTAAAAATTTAAATATTAAATTTTAGAAATTTAAATATTAAATTTCAAAAAATTAAATATTAAATTTTAGAAATCTGAATATTAAATTTTAAAAATTTAAATTTTAAAAATTTAAATTTTAAATGTTAAAAAATTAAATATTAATATTAAATATTTAAATATTAAATTTTAAAAATTTTAATTTTATATTTTAAAAATTTAAATATTAAATTTTAAAAATTTAAAAATTAAAAAGTTAAATTTTGAATTTTAAAAATTTAAATAAAAAATTTTGAAAATTTAAATATTAAATTTTAAAAAATTAAATATTAAAATTTGAAATTTTATATTTTTGAAATTTAAAAAATAAAAAGTTGTATTTTAAATTTTAAAAATTTAAATATTAAATTTTAGATATTTAAATATTAAACTATAAATATTTAAATATTAAATTTGAAAAATTTAAATATTAAAAATTTAAATTTCATATTTTAAAAATTTAAATATTAAATTTTTGAAATTTAAATTTTATATTTTTAAAATTTAAATATTATACTTTATAAGTTTAAATATTGTAAATTTAAATTTTATATTTTAAAAATTTTTATTTTATATTTTAAAAATTTAAATATTACATTTTAAAAATTTAAATTTTAAATTTTGAAAATATAAATATTAAATTTTAAAAATTTAATTATTACAAATTTAAATTTTAAATTTTAAAAATTTAAATTTTAAATTTTAAAAATTTAAATTTTAAATTTTAAAAATTTAAATTTTAAATTTTAAAAATTTAAATTTTAAATTTGAAAATTTAAATATTAAATTTTAAAAATTTAATTACTAAAAATTTAAATTTCATATTTTAAAAATTTAAATATTAAATTTTTAAATTTTAATTATTAAAAAGTTAAATTTTATATTTTAAAAATTTAAATATTATATTTTAAAAATTTAAATATAGAAAGTTTAAATTTTATATTTTAAAAATTTAAATATTAAAGTTTAAAACTTTATATATTAAAAATTTTAATTTTAAATTTAAAAAATTTTAATATTAAAAATTTAAATTATAAATATTAAAAATTTAAATATTTAATTTTAGAAATTTAAATATTATATTTTAAAAATTTAAATATTAAAAATTTAAATTTTTAATATTAAAAATTTAAATATTAAAATTTTAAAAATTTAAATATTAAAATTTTAAATTTTATATTTTAGAAATTTAAATATTAAGTTTTAAAAATTTAAATATTAAATTTCAAAATTTTAAAATTAAATTTTAGAAATTTAAATATTAAATTTTAAAAATTTAAATATTAGAAATTTAAATTTTAAATTTTAAAAATTTGAATATTAAAAATTTAAATATTAATATTAAAAATTTAAATATTAAATTTTAAAAATTTTAATTTTATATTTTAAAAGTTTAAATATTAAATTTTAAAAATTTAAAAATTAAAAAGTTAAATTTTGAATTCTAAAAATTTAAATAATAACTTTTGAAAATTTAAATATTAAATTTTAAAAATTTACATATTTAATTTTAAAAATTTAAATATTAAATTTTAAAAAATTAAATATTAAAATTTGAAATTTTATATTTTAGAAATTTAAAAAATAAAAAGTTAAATTCTAAATTTTAAAAATTTAAATATAAAATTTTAGATATTTAAATATTAAACTTTAAATATTTAAATATTAAATTTGAAAAATTTAAATATTAAAAATTTAAATTTTATATTTTTAAAATTTAAATATTATACTTTAAAAGTTTAAATATTGGAAATTTAAATTTTATATTTTAAAAATTTTAATTTTATATTTTAAAAATTTAAATATTACATATTAAAAATTTAAATTTTAAATTTTGAAAATATAAATATTAAATTTTAAAAATTTAATTATTATAAATTTAAATTTTAAATTTTAAAAATTTAAATATTAAAAAATTTAAATTTTAAATTTAAAAATTTAAATATAAAATTTTAAAAATTTAATTACTAAAAATTTAAATTTTAAATTTTAGAAATTTAAATTTTAAACATTATATATTTAAATATTAAATTTGAAAAATTTAAATATTAAAAACTTAAATTTCATATTTTAAAAATTTAAATTTTATATATTAAAAATTTAAATATTAAAGTTTAAAACTTTAAATATTAAATTTTAAAACTTTATATATTAAAAATTTTAATTTAAATTTAAAAAATTTGAATATTAAAAATTTAAATTTTAAATATTAAAAATTTAAATATTAAATTTTAAAAAATTAAATTTTAAATATTAAAAATTTAAATATTAAATTTTAAAAATTTAAATATTAAAATTTTAAAAATTTAAATATTTAAATATTTAAATTTTAAATTTTATATTTTGGAAATTTAAATATTAAATTTTAGATATTTAAATATTAAACTTTAAATATTTAAATATTAAATTTGAAAAATTTAAATATTAAAAATTTAAATTTCATATTTTAAAAATTTAAATATTAAATTTTAAAAATTTAAATTTTAAATTTGAAAATTTAAATATTAAATTTTAAAAATTTAATTACTAAAAATTTAAATTTTAAATTTTAGAAATTTAAATATTAAACATTAAATATTTAAATATTAAATTTGAAAAATTTAAATATTAAAAATTTAAATTTCATATTTTAAAAATTTAAATTTTATATTTTAAAAATTTAAATATTAAAGTTTAAAAATTTAAATATTAAAGTTTAAAATTTTAAATATTAAACTTTAAAACTTTATATATTAAAAATTTTAATTTTAAATTTAAAAAATTTTAATATTAAAAATTTAAATTTTAAATATTAAAAATTTAAATATTAAATTTTAGAAATTTAAATATTATATTTTAAAAATTTAAATATTAAAAATTTAAATTTTTAATATTAAAAATTTAAATATTAAATTTTAAAAAATTAAATTTTAAATATTAAAAATTTAAATATTAAAATTTTAAATTTTATATTTTAGAAATTTAAATATTAAGTTTAAAAATTTAAATATTAAATTTCAAAAATTTGAAATTAAATTTTAGAAATTTAAATATTAAATTTTAAAAATTTAAATATTAAAAATTTAAATTTTAAATTTTAAAAATTTGAATATTAAAAATTTAAATATTAATATTAAAAATTTAAATATTAAATTTTAAAAATTTTAATTTTTTATTTTAAAAATTTAAATATTAAATTTTAAAAATTTAAAAATTAAAAAGTTAAATTTTGAATTCTAAAAATTTAAATAATAACTTTTGAAAATTTAAATATTAAATTTTAAAAATTTACATATTTAATTTTAAAAATTTAAATATTAAATTTTAAAAAATTAAATATTAAAATTTGAAATTTTATATTTTAGAAATTTAAAAAATAAAAAGTTAAATTCTAAATTTTAAAAATTTAAATATAAAATTTCAAAAATTTAAAATTAAATTTTAGAAATTTAAATATTAAGTTTTAAAAATTTAAATATTAAATTTCAAAAATTTAAAATTAAATTTTAGAAATTTAAATATTAAACTTTAAATATTTAAATATTAAATTTGAAAAATTTAAATTTTATATTTTTAAAATTTAAATATTATACTTTAAAAGTTTAAATATTGAAAATTTAAATTTTATATTTTAAAAATTTTAATTTTATATTTTAAAAATTTAAATATTACATTTTAAAAATTTAAATTTTAAATTTTGAAAATATAAATATTAAATTTTAAAAATTTAATTATTATAAATTTAAATTTTAAATTTTAAAAATTTAAATTTTAAAAATTTAAATTTTAAATTTTAAAAATTTAAATATTAAATTTTAAAAATTTAATTACTAAAAATTTAAATTTTAAATTTTAGAAATTTAAATTTTAAACATTATATATTTAAATATTAAATTTGAAAAATTTAAATATTAAAATTTTAAATTTTATATTTTAGAAATTTAAATATTAAGTTTAAAAATTTAAATATTAAATTTCAAAAATTTGAAATTAAATTTTAGAAATTTAAATATTAAATTTTAAAAATTTAAATATTAAAAATTTAAATTTTAAATTTTAAAAATTTGAATATTAAAAATTTAAATATTAATATTAAAAATTTAAATATTAAATTTTAAAAATTTTAATTTTATATTTTAAAAATTTAAATATTAAATTTTAAAAATTTAAAAATTAAAAAGTTAAATTTTGAATTCTAAAAATTTAAATAATAACTTTTGAAAATTTAAATATTAAATTTTAAAAATTTACATATTTAATTTTAAAAATTTAAATATTAAATTTTAAAAAATTAAATATTAAAATTTGAAATTTTATATTTTAGAAATTTAAAAAATAAAAAGTTAAATTCTAAATTTTAAAAATTTAAATATAAAATTTCAAAAATTTAAAATTAAATTTTAGAAATTTAAATATTAAGTTTTAAAAATTTAAATATTAAATTTCAAAAATTTAAAATTAAATTTTAGAAATTTAAATATTAAACTTTAAATATTTAAATATTAAATTTGAAAAATTTAAATTTTATATTTTTAAAATTTAAATATTATACTTTAAAAGTTTAAATATTGAAAATTTAAATTTTATATTTTAAAAATTTTAATTTTATATTTTAAAAATTTAAATATTACATTTTAAAAATTTAAATTTTAAATTTTGAAAATATAAATATTAAATTTTAAAAATTTAATTATTATAAATTTAAATTTTAAATTTTAAAAATTTAAATTTTAAATTTTAAAAATTTAAATATTAAATTTTAAAAATTTAATTACTAAAAATTTAAATTTTAAATTTTAGAAATTTAAATTTTAAACATTATATATTTAAATATTAAATTTGAAAAATTTAAATATTAAAAATTTAAATTTCATATTTTAAAAACTTAAATATTAAATTTTAAAAATTTAAATTTAAAATGTTAAAAAATTAAATATGAATATTAAATATTTAAATATTAAATTTTAAAAATTTTAATTTTATATTTTAAAAATTTAAATATTAAATTTTAAAAATTTAAAAATTAAAAAGTTAAATTTTGAATTTTAAAAATTTAAATAAAAAATTTTGAAAATTTAAATATTAAATTTTAAAAAATTAAATATTAAAATTTGAAATTTTATATTTTTGAAATTTAAAAAATATAAAGTTGTATTTTAAATTTTAAAAATTTAAATATTAAATTTTAGATATTTAAATATTAAACTATAAATATTTAAATATTAAATTTGAAAAATTTAAATATTAAAAATTTAAATTTCATATTTTAAAAATTTAAATATTAAATTTTTGAAATTTAAATTTTATATTTTTAAAATTTAAATATTATACTTTAAAAGTTTAAATATTGGAAATTTAAATTTTATATTTTAAAAATTTTTATTTTATATTTTAAAAATTTAAATATTACATTTTAAAAATTTAAATTTTAAATTTTGAAAATATAAATATTAAATTTTAAAAATTTAATTATTACAAATTTAAATTTTAAATTTTAAAAATTTAAATTTTAAATTTTAAAAATTTAAATTTTAAATTTGAAAATTTAAATATTAAATTTTAAAAATTTAATTACTAAAAATTTAAATTTTAAATTTTAGAAATTTAAATATTATACATTAAATATTTTAAAATTTTAAATTTCATATTTTAAAATTTTAAATATTAAATTTTTAAAATTTAATTATTAAAAAGTTAAATTTTATATTTTAAAAATTTAAATATTATATTTTAAAAATTTAAATATAGAAAATTTAAATTTTATATTTTAAAAATTTAAATATTAAAGTTTAAAACTTTAAATATTAAATTTTAAAACTTTATATATTAAAAATTTTAATTTTAAATTTAAAAAATTTTAATATTAAAAATTTAAATTATAAATATTAAAAATTTAAATATTAAATTTTAGAAATTTAAATATTATATTTTAAAAATTTAAATATTAAAAATTTAAATTTTTAATATTAAAAATTTAAATATTAAATTTTAAAAAATTAAATTTTAAATATTAAAAATTTAAATATTAAAATTTTAAAAATTTAAATATTAAAATTTTAAATTTTATATTTTAGAAATTTAAATATTAAGTTTTAAAAATTTAAATATTAAATTTTAAAAATTTTAATTTTATATTTTAAAAGTTTAAATATTAAATTTTAAAAATTTAAAAATTAAAAAGTTAAATTTTGAATTCTAAAAATTTAAATACTAACTTTTGAAAATTTAAATATTAAATTTTAAAAATTTACATATTTAATTTTAAAAATTTAAATATTAAATTTTAAAAAATTAAATATTAAAATTTGAAATTTTATGTTTTAGAAATTTAAAATATAAAAAGTTAAATTCTAAATTTTAAAAATTTAAATATAAAATTTTAGATATTTAAATATTAAACTTTAAATATTTAAATATTAAATTTGAAAAATTTAAATATTAAAAATTTAAATTTTATATTTTTAAAATTTAAATATTATACTTTAAAAGTTTAAATATTGGAAATTTAAATTTTATATTTTAAAAATTTTAATTTTATATTTTAAAAATTTAAATATTACATTTTAAAAATTTAAATTTTAAATTTTGAAAATATAAATATTAAATTTTAAAAATTTAATTATTATAAATTTAAATTTTAAAAATTTAAATTTTAAAAATTTAAATTTTAAATTTTAAAAATTTAAATATTAAATTTTAAAAATTTAAATATTAAAAATTTAAATTTTAAATTTGAAAATTTAAATATTAAATTTTAAAAATTTAATTACTAAAAATTTAAATTTAAAATTTTAGAAATTTAAATATTAAACATTAAATATTTAAATATTAAATTTGAAAAATTTAAATATTAAAAACTTAAATTTCATATTTTAAAAATTTAAATTTCATATTTTAAAAATTTAAATATTAAATTTTTAAAATTTGATTATTAAAAAGTTAAATTTTATATTTTAAAAATTTAAATATTATATTTTAAAAATTTAAATATTGAAAATTTAAATTTTATATTTTAAAAATTTAAATATTAAAGTTTAAATCTTTAAATATTAAATTTTAAAACTTTATATATTAAAAATTTTAATTTAAATTTAAAAAATTTGAATATTAAAAATTTAAATTTTAAATATTAAAAATTTAAATATTAAATTTTAAAAAATTAAATTTTAAATATTAAAAATTTAAATATTAAATTTTAAAAATATAAATATTAAATTTTTAAAATTTAGTTATTATAAATTTAAATTTTATATTTTAAAAATTTAAATTTTAAATTTTAAAATTTTAAATTTTAAATTTTAAAAATTTAAATTTTAAATTTTAAATATTTAAATATTAAATTTTAAAAATTAAAATTTTAAATTTTGAAAATTTAAATATTAAATTTTAAAAATTTAATTACTAAAAATTTAAATTTTAAATTTTAGAAATTTAAATATTAAACTTTAAATATTTAAATATTAAATTTGAAAAATTTAAATTTCATATTTTAAATATTTAAATTTCATATTTTAAAAATTTAAATATTAAATTTTAAAACTTTATATATTAAAAATTTTAATTTTAAATTTAAAAAATTTGAATATTAAAAATTTAAATTTTAAATATTAAAAATTTAAATATTAAATTTTAGAAATTTAAATATTATATTTTAAAAATTTAAATATTAAAAATATAAATTTTTAATATTAAAATTTTAAATTTTATATTTTAGAAATTTAAATATTAGGTTTTAAAAATTTAAATATTAAATTTCAAAAATTTAAAATTAAATTTTAGAAATTTAAAATTAAATTTTAGAAATTTAAATATTAAATTTTAAAAATTTAAATATTAAAAATTTAAATTTTAAATTTTAAAAATTTGAATATTAAGAATTTAAATATTAATATTAAAAATTTAAATATTAAATTTTAAAAATTTTAATTTTATATTTTAAAAATTTAAATATTAAATTTTAAAAATTTAAAAATTAAAAAGTTAAATTTTGAATTTTAAAAATTTAAATAATAAATTTTGAAAATTTAAATATTAAATTTTAAAAATTTATATATTTAATTTTATAAATTTAAATATAAAATTTTAAAAAATTAAATATTAAAATTTGAAATTTTATATTTTTGAAATTTAAAAAATAAAAAGTTAAATTTTAAATTTTAAAAATTTAAATATTAAATTTTAGATATTTAAATATTAAACTTTAAATATTTAAATATTAAATTTGAAAAATTTAAATATTAAAAATTTAAATTTCATATTTTAAAAATTTAATTATTAAATTTTTAAAATTTAATTATTAAAAAGTTAAATTTTATAATTTAAAAATTTAAATATTATATTTTAAAAATTTAAATATTGAAAATTTAAATTTTATATTTTAAAAATTTAAATATTAAATTTTAAAAATTTAAATACTAAAAATTAAAATTTTAAATTTTGAAAATTTAAATATTAAATTTTAAGAATTTAATTACTAAAAATTTAAATTTTAAATATTAAAAATTTAAATATTAAATTTTAGAAATTTAAATATTAAATTTTAAAAATTTAAATATTAAAAATTTAACTTTTTAATATTAAAAATTTAAATATTAAATTTTAAAAAATTAAATTTTAAATATTAAAAATTTAAATATTAAATTTTAAAAATTTAAATATTAAAATTTTAAATTTTATATTTTGAAAATTTAAATATTAAATTTTAGAAATTTAAATATTAAATTTCAAAAAATTAAATATTAAATTTTAGAAATCTGAATATTAAATTTTAAAAATTTAAATTTTAAAAATTTAAATTTTAAATGTTAAAAAATTAAATATTAATATTAAATATTTAAATATTAAATTTTAAAAATTTTAATTTTATATTTTAAAAATTTAAATATTAAATTTTAAAAATTTAAAAATTAAAAAGTTAAATTTTGAATTTTAAAAATTTAAATAAAAAATTTTGAAAATTTAAATATTAAATTTTAAAAAATTAAATATTAAAATTTGAAATTTTATATTTTTGAAATTTAAAAAATAAAAAGTTGTATTTTAAATTTTAAAAATTTAAATATTAAATTTTAGATATTTAAATATTAAACTATAAATATTTAAATATTAAATTTGAAAAATTTAAATATTTAAAATTTAAATTTCATATTTTAAAAATTTAAATATTAAATTTTTGAAATTTAAATTTTATATTTTTAAAATTTAAATATTATACTTTATAAGTTTAAATATTGTAAATTTAAATTTTATATTTTAAAAATTTTTATTTTATATTTTAAAAATTTAAATATTACATTTTAAAAATTTAAATTTTAAATTTTGAAAATATAAATATTAAATTTTAAAAATTTAATTATTACAAATTTAAATTTTAAATTTTAAAAATTTAAATTTTAAATTTTAAAAATTTAAATTTTAAATTTTAAAAATTTAAATTTTAAATTTGAAAATTTAAATATTAAATTTTAAAAATTTAATTACTAAAAATTTAAATTTCATATTTTAAAAATTTAAATATTAAATTTTTAAATTTTAATTATTAAAAAGTTAAATTTTATATTTTAAAAATTTAAATATTATATTTTAAAAATTTAAATATAGAAAGTTTAAATTTTATATTTTAAAAATTTAAATATTAAAGTTTAAAACTTTATATATTAAAAATTTTAATTTTAAATTTAAAAAATTTTAATATTAAAAATTTAAATTATAAATATTAAAAATTTAAATATTTAATTTTAGAAATTTAAATATTATATTTTAAAAATTTAAATATTAAAAATTTAAATTTTTAATATTAAAAATTTAAATATTAAAATTTTAAAAATTTAAATATTAAAATTTTAAATTTTATATTTTAGAAATTTAAATATTAAGTTTTAAAAATTTAAATATTAAATTTCAAAATTTTAAAATTAAATTTTAGAAATTTAAATATTAAATTTTAAAAATTTAAATATTAGAAATTTAAATTTTAAATTTTAAAAATTTGAATATTAAAAATTTAAATATTAATATTAAAAATTTAAATATTAAATTTTAAAAATTTTAATTTTATATTTTAAAAGTTTAAATATTAAATTTTAAAAATTTAAAAATTAAAAAGTTAAATTTTGAATTCTAAAAATTTAAATAATAACTTTTGAAAATTTAAATATTAAATTTTAAAAATTTACATATTTAATTTTAAAAATTTAAATATTAAATTTTAAAAAATTAAATATTAAAATTTGAAATTTTATATTTTAGAAATTTAAAAAATAAAAAGTTAAATTCTAAATTTTAAAAATTTAAATATAAAATTTTAGATATTTAAATATTAAACTTTAAATATTTAAATATTAAATTTGAAAAATTTAAATATTAAAAATTTAAATTTTATATTTTTAAAATTTAAATATTATACTTTAAAAGTTTAAATATTGGAAATTTAAATTTTATATTTTAAAAATTTTAATTTTATATTTTAAAAATTTAAATATTACATATTAAAAATTTAAATTTTAAATTTTGAAAATATAAATATTAAATTTTAAAAATTTAATTATTATAAATTTAAATTTTAAATTTTAAAAATTTAAATATTAAAAAATTTAAATTTTAAATTTAAAAATTTAAATATAAAATTTTAAAAATTTAATTACTAAAAATTTAAATTTTAAATTTTAGAAATTTAAATTTTAAACATTATATATTTAAATATTAAATTTGAAAAATTTAAATATTAAAAACTTAAATTTCATATTTTAAAAATTTAAATTTTATATATTAAAAATTTAAATATTAAAGTTTAAAACTTTAAATATTAAATTTTAAAACTTTATATATTAAAAATTTTAATTTAAATTTAAAAAATTTGAATATTAAAAATTTAAATTTTAAATATTAAAAATTTAAATATTAAATTTTAAAAAATTAAATTTTAAATATTAAAAATTTAAATATTAAATTTTAAAAATTTAAATATTAAAATTTTAAAAATTTAAATATTTAAATATTTAAATTTTAAATTTTATATTTTGGAAATTTAAATATTAAATTTTAGATATTTAAATATTAAACTTTAAATATTTAAATATTAAATTTGAAAAATTTAAATATTAAAAATTTAAATTTCATATTTTAAAAATTTAAATATTAAATTTTAAAAATTTAAATTTTAAATTTGAAAATTTAAATATTAAATTTTAAAAATTTAATTACTAAAAATTTAAATTTTAAATTTTAGAAATTTAAATATTAAACATTAAATATTTAAATATTAAATTTGAAAAATTTAAATATTAAAAATTTAAATTTCATATTTTAAAAATTTAAATTTTATATTTTAAAAATTTAAATATTAAAGTTTAAAAATTTAAATATTAAAGTTTAAAATTTTAAATATTAAACTTTAAAACTTTATATATTAAAAATTTTAATTTTAAATTTAAAAAATTTTAATATTAAAAATTTAAATTTTAAATATTAAAAATTTAAATATTAAATTTTAGAAATTTAAATATTATATTTTAAAAATTTAAATATTAAAAATTTAAATTTTTAATATTAAAAATTTAAATATTAAATTTTAAAAAATTAAATTTTAAATATTAAAAATTTAAATATTAAAATTTTAAATTTTATATTTTAGAAATTTAAATATTAAGTTTAAAAATTTAAATATTAAATTTCAAAAATTTGAAATTAAATTTTAGAAATTTAAATATTAAATTTTAAAAATTTAAATATTAAAAATTTAAATTTTAAATTTTAAAAATTTGAATATTAAAAATTTAAATATTAATATTAAAAATTTAAATATTAAATTTTAAAAATTTTAATTTTTTATTTTAAAAATTTAAATATTAAATTTTAAAAATTTAAAAATTAAAAAGTTAAATTTTGAATTCTAAAAATTTAAATAATAACTTTTGAAAATTTAAATATTAAATTTTAAAAATTTACATATTTAATTTTAAAAATTTAAATATTAAATTTTAAAAAATTAAATATTAAAATTTGAAATTTTATATTTTAGAAATTTAAAAAATAAAAAGTTAAATTCTAAATTTTAAAAATTTAAATATAAAATTTCAAAAATTTAAAATTAAATTTTAGAAATTTAAATATTAAGTTTTAAAAATTTAAATATTAAATTTCAAAAATTTAAAATTAAATTTTAGAAATTTAAATATTAAACTTTAAATATTTAAATATTAAATTTGAAAAATTTAAATTTTATATTTTTAAAATTTAAATATTATACTTTAAAAGTTTAAATATTGAAAATTTAAATTTTATATTTTAAAAATTTTAATTTTATATTTTAAAAATTTAAATATTACATTTTAAAAATTTAAATTTTAAATTTTGAAAATATAAATATTAAATTTTAAAAATTTAATTATTATAAATTTAAATTTTAAATTTTAAAAATTTAAATTTTAAAAATTTAAATTTTAAATTTTAAAAATTTAAATATTAAATTTTAAAAATTTAATTACTAAAAATTTAAATTTTAAATTTTAGAAATTTAAATTTTAAACATTATATATTTAAATATTAAATTTGAAAAATTTAAATATTAAAATTTTAAATTTTATATTTTAGAAATTTAAATATTAAGTTTAAAAATTTAAATATTAAATTTCAAAAATTTGAAATTAAATTTTAGAAATTTAAATATTAAATTTTAAAAATTTAAATATTAAAAATTTAAATTTTAAATTTTAAAAATTTGAATATTAAAAATTTAAATATTAATATTAAAAATTTAAATATTAAATTTTAAAAATTTTAATTTTATATTTTAAAAATTTAAATATTAAATTTTAAAAATTTAAAAATTAAAAAGTTAAATTTTGAATTCTAAAAATTTAAATAATAACTTTTGAAAATTTAAATATTAAATTTTAAAAATTTACATATTTAATTTTAAAAATTTAAATATTAAATTTTAAAAAATTAAATATTAAAATTTGAAATTTTATATTTTAGAAATTTAAAAAATAAAAAGTTAAATTCTAAATTTTAAAAATTTAAATATAAAATTTCAAAAATTTAAAATTAAATTTTAGAAATTTAAATATTAAGTTTTAAAAATTTAAATATTAAATTTCAAAAATTTAAAATTAAATTTTAGAAATTTAAATATTAAACTTTAAATATTTAAATATTAAATTTGAAAAATTTAAATTTTATATTTTTAAAATTTAAATATTATACTTTAAAAGTTTAAATATTGAAAATTTAAATTTTATATTTTAAAAATTTTAATTTTATATTTTAAAAATTTAAATATTACATTTTAAAAATTTAAATTTTAAATTTTGAAAATATAAATATTAAATTTTAAAAATTTAATTATTATAAATTTAAATTTTAAATTTTAAAAATTTAAATTTTAAATTTTAAAAATTTAAATATTAAATTTTAAAAATTTAATTACTAAAAATTTAAATTTTAAATTTTAGAAATTTAAATTTTAAACATTATATATTTAAATATTAAATTTGAAAAATTTAAATATTAAAAATTTAAATTTCATATTTTAAAAACTTAAATATTAAATTTTAAAAATTTAAATTTAAAATGTTAAAAAATTAAATATGAATATTAAATATTTAAATATTAAATTTTAAAAATTTTAATTTTATATTTTAAAAATTTAAATATTAAATTTTAAAAATTTAAAAATTAAAAAGTTAAATTTTGAATTTTAAAAATTTAAATAAAAAATTTTGAAAATTTAAATATTAAATTTTAAAAAATTAAATATTAAAATTTGAAATTTTATATTTTTGAAATTTAAAAAATATAAAGTTGTATTTTAAATTTTAAAAATTTAAATATTAAATTTTAGATATTTAAATATTAAACTATAAATATTTAAATATTAAATTTGAAAAATTTAAATATTAAAAATTTAAATTTCATATTTTAAAAATTTAAATATTAAATTTTTGAAATTTAAATTTTATATTTTTAAAATTTAAATATTATACTTTAAAAGTTTAAATATTGGAAATTTAAATTTTATATTTTAAAAATTTTTATTTTATATTTTAAAAATTTAAATATTACATTTTAAAAATTTAAATTTTAAATTTTGAAAATATAAATATTAAATTTTAAAAATTTAATTATTACAAATTTAAATTTTAAATTTTAAAAATTTAAATTTTAAATTTTAAAAATTTAAATTTTAAATTTGAAAATTTAAATATTAAATTTTAAAAATTTAATTACTAAAAATTTAAATTTTAAATTTTAGAAATTTAAATATTATACATTAAATATTTTAAAATTTTAAATTTCATATTTTAAAATTTTAAATATTAAATTTTTAAAATTTAATTATTAAAAAGTTAAATTTTATATTTTAAAAATTTAAATATTATATTTTAAAAATTTAAATATAGAAAATTTAAATTTTATATTTTAAAAATTTAAATATTAAAGTTTAAAACTTTAAATATTAAATTTTAAAACTTTATATATTAAAAATTTTAATTTTAAATTTAAAAAATTTTAATATTAAAAATTTAAATTATAAATATTAAAAATTTAAATATTAAATTTTAGAAATTTAAATATTATATTTTAAAAATTTAAATATTAAAAATTTAAATTTTTAATATTAAAAATTTAAATATTAAATTTTAAAAAATTAAATTTTAAATATTAAAAATTTAAATATTAAAATTTTAAAAATTTAAATATTAAAATTTTAAATTTTATATTTTAGAAATTTAAATATTAAGTTTTAAAAATTTAAATATTAAATTTTAAAAATTTTAATTTTATATTTTAAAAGTTTAAATATTAAATTTTAAAAATTTAAAAATTAAAAAGTTAAATTTTGAATTCTAAAAATTTAAATACTAACTTTTGAAAATTTAAATATTAAATTTTAAAAATTTACATATTTAATTTTAAAAATTTAAATATTAAATTTTAAAAAATTAAATATTAAAATTTGAAATTTTATGTTTTAGAAATTTAAAATATAAAAAGTTAAATTCTAAATTTTAAAAATTTAAATATAAAATTTTAGATATTTAAATATTAAACTTTAAATATTTAAATATTAAATTTGAAAAATTTAAATATTAAAAATTTAAATTTTATATTTTTAAAATTTAAATATTATACTTTAAAAGTTTAAATATTGGAAATTTAAATTTTATATTTTAAAAATTTTAATTTTATATTTTAAAAATTTAAATATTACATTTTAAAAATTTAAATTTTAAATTTTGAAAATATAAATATTAAATTTTAAAAATTTAATTATTATAAATTTAAATTTTAAAAATTTAAATTTTAAAAATTTAAATTTTAAATTTTAAAAATTTAAATATTAAATTTTAAAAATTTAAATATTAAAAATTTAAATTTTAAATTTGAAAATTTAAATATTAAATTTTAAAAATTTAATTACTAAAAATTTAAATTTAAAATTTTAGAAATTTAAATATTAAACATTAAATATTTAAATATTAAATTTGAAAAATTTAAATATTAAAAACTTAAATTTCATATTTTAAAAATTTAAATTTCATATTTTAAAAATTTAAATATTAAATTTTTAAAATTTGATTATTAAAAAGTTAAATTTTATATTTTAAAAATTTAAATATTATATTTTAAAAATTTAAATATTGAAAATTTAAATTTTATATTTTAAAAATTTAAATATTAAAGTTTAAATCTTTAAATATTAAATTTTAAAACTTTATATATTAAAAATTTTAATTTAAATTTAAAAAATTTGAATATTAAAAATTTAAATTTTAAATATTAAAAATTTAAATATTAAATTTTAAAAAATTAAATTTTAAATATTAAAAATTTAAATATTAAATTTTAAAAATATAAATATTAAATTTTTAAAATTTAGTTATTATAAATTTAAATTTTATATTTTAAAAATTTAAATTTTAAATTTTAAAATTTTAAATTTTAAATTTTAAAAATTTAAATTTTAAATTTTAAATATTTAAATATTAAATTTTAAAAATTAAAATTTTAAATTTTGAAAATTTAAATATTAAATTTTAAAAATTTAATTACTAAAAATTTAAATTTTAAATTTTAGAAATTTAAATATTAAACTTTAAATATTTAAATATTAAATTTGAAAAATTTAAATTTCATATTTTAAATATTTAAATTTCATATTTTAAAAATTTAAATATTAAATTTTAAAACTTTATATATTAAAAATTTTAATTTTAAATTTAAAAAATTTGAATATTAAAAATTTAAATTTTAAATATTAAAAATTTAAATATTAAATTTTAGAAATTTAAATATTATATTTTAAAAATTTAAATATTAAAAATATAAATTTTTAATATTAAAATTTTAAATTTTATATTTTAGAAATTTAAATATTAGGTTTTAAAAATTTAAATATTAAATTTCAAAAATTTAAAATTAAATTTTAGAAATTTAAAATTAAATTTTAGAAATTTAAATATTAAATTTTAAAAATTTAAATATTAAAAATTTAAATTTTAAATTTTAAAAATTTGAATATTAAGAATTTAAATATTAATATTAAAAATTTAAATATTAAATTTTAAAAATTTTAATTTTATATTTTAAAAATTTAAATATTAAATTTTAAAAATTTAAAAATTAAAAAGTTAAATTTTGAATTTTAAAAATTTAAATAATAAATTTTGAAAATTTAAATATTAAATTTTAAAAATTTATATATTTAATTTTATAAATTTAAATATAAAATTTTAAAAAATTAAATATTAAAATTTGAAATTTTATATTTTTGAAATTTAAAAAATAAAAAGTTAAATTTTAAATTTTAAAAATTTAAATATTAAATTTTAGATATTTAAATATTAAACTTTAAATATTTAAATATTAAATTTGAAAAATTTAAATATTAAAAATTTAAATTTCATATTTTAAAAATTTAATTATTAAATTTTTAAAATTTAATTATTAAAAAGTTAAATTTTATAATTTAAAAATTTAAATATTATATTTTAAAAATTTAAATATTGAAAATTTAAATTTTATATTTTAAAAATTTAAATATTAAATTTTAAAAATTTAAATACTAAAAATTAAAATTTTAAATTTTGAAAATTTAAATATTAAATTTTAAGAATTTAATTACTAAAAATTTAAATTTTAAATATTAAAAATTTAAATATTAAATTTTAGAAATTTAAATATTAAATTTTAAAAATTTAAATATTAAAAATTTAACTTTTTAATATTAAAAATTTAAATATTAAATTTTAAAAAATTAAATTTTAAATATTAAAAATTTAAATATTAAATTTTAAAAATTTAAATATTAAAATTTTAAATTTTATATTTTGAAAATTTAAATATTAAATTTTAGAAATTTAAATATTAAATTTCAAAAAATTAAATATTAAATTTTAGAAATCTGAATATTAAATTTTAAAAATTTAAATTTTAAAAATTTAAATTTTAAATGTTAAAAAATTAAATATTAATATTAAATATTTAAATATTAAATTTTAAAAATTTTAATTTTATATTTTAAAAATTTAAATATTAAATTTTAAAAATTTAAAAATTAAAAAGTTAAATTTTGAATTTTAAAAATTTAAATAAAAAATTTTGAAAATTTAAATATTAAATTTTAAAAAATTAAATATTAAAATTTGAAATTTTATATTTTTGAAATTTAAAAAATAAAAAGTTGTATTTTAAATTTTAAAAATTTAAATATTAAATTTTAGATATTTAAATATTAAACTATAAATATTTAAATATTAAATTTGAAAAATTTAAATATTTAAAATTTAAATTTCATATTTTAAAAATTTAAATATTAAATTTTTGAAATTTAAATTTTATATTTTTAAAATTTAAATATTATACTTTATAAGTTTAAATATTGTAAATTTAAATTTTATATTTTAAAAATTTTTATTTTATATTTTAAAAATTTAAATATTACATTTTAAAAATTTAAATTTTAAATTTTGAAAATATAAATATTAAATTTTAAAAATTTAATTATTACAAATTTAAATTTTAAATTTTAAAAATTTAAATTTTAAATTTTAAAAATTTAAATTTTAAATTTTAAAAATTTAAATTTTAAATTTGAAAATTTAAATATTAAATTTTAAAAATTTAATTACTAAAAATTTAAATTTCATATTTTAAAAATTTAAATATTAAATTTTTAAATTTTAATTATTAAAAAGTTAAATTTTATATTTTAAAAATTTAAATATTATATTTTAAAAATTTAAATATAGAAAGTTTAAATTTTATATTTTAAAAATTTAAATATTAAAGTTTAAAACTTTATATATTAAAAATTTTAATTTTAAATTTAAAAAATTTTAATATTAAAAATTTAAATTATAAATATTAAAAATTTAAATATTAAATTTTAGAAATTTAAATATTATATTTTAAAAATTTAAATATTAAAAATTTAAATTTTTAATATTAAAAATTTAAATATTAAAATTTTAAAAATTTAAATATTAAAATTTTAAATTTTATATTTTAGAAATTTAAATATTAAGTTTTAAAAATTTAAATATTAAATTTCAAAAATTTAAAATTAAATTTTAGAAATTTAAATATTAAATTTTAAAAATTTAAATATTAGAAATTTAAATTTTAAATTTTAAAAATTTGAATATTAAAAATTTAAATATTAATATTAAAAATTTAAATATTAAATTTTAAAAATTTTAATTTTATATTTTAAAAGTTTAAATATTAAATTTTAAAAATTTAAAAATTAAAAAGTTAAATTTTGAATTCTAAAAATTTAAATAATAACTTTTGAAAATTTAAATATTAAATTTTAAAAATTTACATATTTAATTTTAAAAATTTAAATATTAAATTTTAAATAATTAAATATTAAAATTTGAAATTTTATATTTTAGAAATTTAAAAAATAAAAAGTTAAATTCTAAATTTTAAAAATTTAAATATAAAATTTTAGATATTTAAATATTAAACTTTAAATATTTAAATATTAAATTTGAAAAATTTAAATATTAAAAATTTAAATTTTATATTTTTAAAATTTAAATATTATACTTTAAAAGTTTAAATATTGGAAATTTAAATTTTATATTTTAAAAATTTTAATTTTATATTTTAAAAATTTAAATATTACATATTAAAAATTTAAATTTTAAATTTTGAAAATATAAATATTAAATTTTAAAAATTTAATTATTATAAATTTAAATTTTAAATTTTAAAAATTTAAATTTTAAATTTTAAAAATTTAAATTTTAAATTTTAAAAATTTAAATATTAAATTTTAAAAATTTAAATATTAAAAATTTAAATTTTAAATTTAAAAATTTAAATATAAAATTTTAAAAATTTAATTACTAAAAATTTAAATTTTAAATTTTAGAAATTTAAATTTTAAACATTATATATTTAAATATTAAATTTGAAAAATTTAAATATTAAAAACTTAAATTTCATATTTTAAAAATTTAAATTTTATATATTAAAAATTTAAATATTAAAGTTTAAAACTTTAAATATTAAATTTTAAAACTTTATATATTAAAAATTTTAATTTAAATTTAAAAAATTTGAATATTAAAAATTTAAATTTTAAATATTAAAAATTTAAATATTAAATTTTAAAAAATTAAATTTTAAATATTAAAAATTTAAATATTAAATTTTAAAAATTTAAATATTAAAATTTTAAAAATTTAAATATTTAAATATTTAAATTTTAAATTTTATATTTTGGAAATTTAAATATTAAATTTTAGATATTTAAATATTAAACTTTAAATATTTAAATATTAAATTTGAAAAATTTAAATATTAAAAATTTAAATTTCATATTTTAAAAATTTAAATATTAAATTTTAAAAATTTAAATTTTAAATTTGAAAATTTAAATATTAAATTTTAAAAATTTAATTACTAAAAATTTAAATTTTAAATTTTAGAAATTTAAATATTAAACATTAAATATTTAAATATTAAATTTGAAAAATTTAAATATTAAAAATTTAAATTTCATATTTTAAAAATTTAAATTTTATATTTTAAAAATTTAAATATTAAAGTTTAAAAATTTAAATATTAAAGTTTAAAATTTTAAATATTAAACTTTAAAACTTTATATATTAAAAATTTTAATTTTAAATTTAAAAAATTTTAATATTAAAAATTTAAATTTTAAATATTAAAAATTTAAATATTAAATTTTAGAAATTTAAATATTATATTTTAAAAATTTAAATATTAAAAATTTAAATTTTTAATATTAAAAATTTAAATATTAAATTTTAAAAAATTAAATTTTAAATATTAAAAATTTAAATATTAAAATTTTAAATTTTATATTTTAGAAATTTAAATATTAAGTTTAAAAATTTAAATATTAAATTTCAAAAATTTAAAATTAAATTTTAGAAATTTAAATATTAAATTTTAAAAATTTAAATATTAAAAATTTAAATTTTAAATTTTAAAAATTTGAATATTAAAAATTTAAATATTAATATTAAAAATTTAAATATTAAATTTTAAAAATTTTAATTTTATATTTTAAAAATTTAAATATTAAATTTTAAAAATTTAAAAATTAAAAAGTTAAATATTAAAATTTGAAATTTTATGTTTTAGAAATTTAAAATATAAAAAGTTAAATTCTAAATTTTAAAAATTTAAATATAAAATTTTAGATATTTAAATATTAAACTTTAAATATTTAAATATTAAATTTGAAAAATTTAAATATTAAAAATTTAAATTTTATATTTTTAAAATTTAAATATTATACTTTAAAAGTTTAAATATTGGAAATTTAAATTTTATATTTTAAAAATTTTAATTTTATATTTTAAAAATTTAAATATTACATTTTAAAAATTTAAATTTTAAATTTTGAAAATATAAATATTAAATTTTAAAAATTTAATTATTATAAATTTAAATTTTAAATTTTAAAAATTTAAATTTTAAATTTTAAAAATTTAAATTTTAAATTTTAAAAATTTAAATATTAAATTTTAAAAATTTAAATATTAAAAATTTAAATTTTAAATTTAAAAATTTAAATATTAAATTTTAAAAATTTAATTACTAAAAATTTAAATTTTAAATTTTAGAAATTTAAATTTTAAACATTATATATTTAAATATTAAATTTGAAAAATTTAAATATTAAAAACTTAAATTTCATATTTTAAAAATTTAAATTTTATATATTAAAAATTTAAATATTAAAGTTTAAAACTTTATATATTAAATTTTAAAACTTTATATATTAAAAATTTTAATTTAAATTTAAAAAATTTGAATATTAAAAATTTAAATTTTAAATATTAAAAATTTAAATATTAAATTTTAAAAAATTAAATATTAAAAATTTAAATATTAAAATTTTAAAAATTTAAATATTTAAATATATAACTTTTAAATTTTATATTTTAGAAATTTAAATATTAAATTTTAGATATTTAAATATTAAATTTGAAAAATTTAAATATTAAAAATTTAAATTTCATATTTTAAAAATTTAAATATTAAATTTTAAAAATTTAAATTTTAAATTTTAAAAATTTAAATTTTAAATTTGAAAATTTAAATATTAAATTTTAAAAATTTAATTACTAAAAATTTAAATTTTAAATTTTAGAAATTTAAATATTAAACATTAAATATTTAAATATTAAATTTGAAAAATTTAAATATTAAAAATTTAAATTTCATATTTTAAAAATTTAAATTTCATATTTTAAAAATTTAAATATTAAATTTTTAAAATTTAATTATTAAAAAGTTAAATTTCATATTTTAAAAATTTAAATATTATATTTTAAAAATTTAAATATAGAAAATTTAAATTTTATATTTTAAAAATTTAAATATTAAATTTTAAAAATTTAAAAATTAAAAAGTTAAATTTTGAATTCTAAAAATTTAAATAATAACTTTTGAAAATTTAAATATTAAATTTTAAAAATTTACATATTTAATTTTAAAAATTTAAATATTAAATTTTAAAAAATTAAATATTAAAATTTGAAATTTTATATTTTAGAAATTTAAAGAATAAAAAGTTAAATTCTAAATTTTAAAAATTTAAATATAAAATTTCAAAAATTTATAATTAAATTTTAGAAATTTAAATATTAAGTTTTAAAAATTTAAATATTAAATTTCAAAAATTTAAAATTAAATTTTAGAAATTTAAATATTAAACTTTAAATATTTAAATATTAAATTTGAAAAATTTAAATTTTATATTTTTAAAATTTAAATATTATACTTTAAAAGTTTAAATATTGAAAATTTAAATTTTATATTTTAAAAATTTTAATTTTATATTTTAAAAATTTAAATATTACATTTTAAAAATTTAAATTTTAAATTTTGAAAATATAAATATTAAATTTTAAAAATTTAATTATTATAAATTTAAATTTTAAATTTTAAAAATTTAAATTTTAAATTTTAAAAATTTAAATTTTAAATTTTAAAAATTTAAATATTAAATTTTAAAAATTTAAATATTAAAAATTTAAAAATTTAAATATTAAATATTAAAAATTTAATTACTAAAAATTTAAATTTTAAATTTTGGAAATTTAAATTTTAAACATTATATATTTAAATATTAAATTTGAAAAATTTAAATATTAAAAATTTAAATTTCATATTTTAAAAATTTAAATATTACATTTTAAAAATTTAAATATTAAATTTTTAAAATTTAAATTTTAAATTTTAAAAATTTAAATTTTAAATTTTAAAAATTTATATTTTAAATTTTTAATATTTAAGTATTAAATTTTAAAAATTTAAATATTAAAAATTAAAATTTTAAATTTTGAAAATTTAAATATTAAATTTTAAAAATTTAATTACTAAAAATTTAAATTTTAAATTTTAGAAATTTAAATATTAAACTTTAAATATTAAATTTGAAAAATTTAAATATTAAAAATTTAAATTTCATATTTTAAAAATTTAAATTTCATATTTTAAAAATTTAAATATTAAATTTACAAAATTTAATCATTAAAAAGTTAAATTTTATATTTTAAAAATTTAAATATTATATTTTAAAAATTTAAATATTGAAAATTTAAATTTTATATTTTAAAAATTTAAATATTAAAGTTTAAAAATTTAAATATTAAAGTTTAAAACTTTAAATAATAAATTTTAAAACTTTATATATTAAAAATTCTAATTTAAAATTTAAAAAATTTGAATTTTAAAAATTTAAATTTTAAATATTAACAATTTAAATATTAAATTTTAGAAATTTAAATATTATATTTTAAAAATTTAAATATTAAAAATATAAATTTTTAATATTAAAATTTTAAATTTTATATTTTAGAAATTTAAATATTAAGTTTTAAAAATTTAAATATTAAATTTCAAAAATTTAAATTTAAATTTTAGAAATTTACATATTAAATTTTAAATATTTAAATATTAAAAATTTAAATTTTGAAAATTTAATATTTAAATTTTTAAAATATGAAATTTAAATTTTCAAAATATGAAATTTAAATTTTTAATATTTAAATTTTTCAAATTTAATATTTAAATATTTAAAGTTTAATATTTAAATATCTAAAATTTAATATTTAAATTTTAAAAATTTAAATTTTAAATTTTAAAAATTTAAATATTAAATTTTAAAAATTTAATTACTAAAAATTTAAATTTTAAATTTTAGAAATTTAAATTTTAAACATTATATATTTAAATATTAAATTTGAAAAATTTAAATATTAAAAATTTAAATTTCATATTTTAAAAACTTAAATATTAAATTTTAAAAATTTAAATTTTAAATGTTAAAAAATTAAATATGAATATTAAATATTTAAATATTAAATTTTAAAAATTTTAATTTTATATTTTAAAAATTTAAATATTAAATTTTAAAAATTTAAAAATTAAAAAGTTAAATTTTGAATTTTAAAAATTTAAATAAAAAATTTTGAAAATTTAAATATTAAATTTTAAAAAATTAAATATTAAAATTTGAAATTTTATATTTTTGAAATTTAAAAAATATAAAGTTGTATTTTAAATTTTAAAAATTTAAATATTAAATTTTAGATATTTAAATATTAAACTATAAATATTTAAATATTAAATTTGAAAAATTTAAATATTAAAAATTTAAATTTCATATTTTAAAAATTTAAATATTAAATTTTTGAAATTTAAATTTTATATTTTTAAAATTTAAATATTATACTTTAAAAGTTTAAATATTGGAAATTTAAATTTTATATTTTAAAAATTTTTATTTTATATTTTAAAAATTTAAATATTACATTTTAAAAATTTAAATTTTAAATTTTGAAAATATAAATATTAAATTTTAAAAATTTAATTATTACAAATTTAAATTTTAAATTTTAAAAATTTAAATTTTAAATTTTAAAAATTTAAATTTTAAATTTGAAAATTTAAATATTAAATTTTAAAAATTTAATTACTAAAAATTTAAATTTTAAATTTTAGAAATTTAAATATTATACATTAAATATTTTAAAATTTTAAATTTCATATTTTAAAAATTTAAATATTAAATTTTTAAAATTTAATTATTAAAAAGTTAAATTTTATATTTTAAAAATTTAAATATTATATTTTAAAAATTTAAATATAGAAAATTTAAATTTTATATTTTAAAAATTTAAATATTAAAGTTTAAAACTTTAAATATTAAATTTTAAAACTTTATATATTAAAAATTTTAATTTTAAATTTAAAAAATTTTAATATTAAAAATTTAAATTATAAATATTAAAAATTTAAATATTAAATTTTAGAAATTTAAATATTATATTTTAAAAATTTAAATATTAAAAATTTAAATTTTTAATATTAAAAATTTAAATATTAAATTTTAAAAAATTAAATTTTAAATATTAAAAATTTAAATATTAAAATTTTAAAAATTTAAATATTAAAATTTTAAATTTTATATTTTAGAAATTTAAATATTAAGTTTTAAAAATTTAAATATTAAATTTTAAAAATTTTAATTTTATATTTTAAAAGTTTAAATATTAAATTTTAAAAATTTAAAAATTAAAAAGTTAAATTTTGAATTCTAAAAATTTAAATACTAACTTTTGAAAATTTAAATATTAAATTTTAAAAATTTACATATTTAATTTTAAAAATTTAAATATTAAATTTTAAAAAATTAAATATTAAAATTTGAAATTTTATGTTTTAGAAATTTAAAATATAAAAAGTTAAATTCTAAATTTTAAAAATTTAAATATAAAATTTTAGATATTTAAATATTAAACTTTAAATATTTAAATATTAAATTTGAAAAATTTAAATATTAAAAATTTAAATTTTATATTTTTAAAATTTAAATATTATACTTTAAAAGTTTAAATATTGGAAATTTAAATTTTATATTTTAAAAATTTTAATTTTATATTTTAAAAATTTAAATATTACATTTTAAAAATTTAAATTTTAAATTTTGAAAATATAAATATTAAATTTTAAAAATTTAATTATTATAAATTTAAATTTTAAAAATTTAAATTTTAAAAATTTAAATTTTAAATTTTAAAAATTTAAATATTAAATTTTAAAAATTTAAATATTAAAAATTTAAATTTTAAATTTGAAAATTTAAATATTAAATTTTAAAAATTTAATTACTAAAAATTTAAATTTAAAATTTTAGAAATTTAAATATTAAACATTAAATATTTAAATATTAAATTTGAAAAATTTAAATATTAAAAACTTAAATTTCATATTTTAAAAATTTAAATTTCATATTTTAAAAATTTAAATATTAAATTTTTAAAATTTGATTATTAAAAAGTTAAATTTTATATTTTAAAAATTTAAATATTATATTTTAAAAATTTAAATATTGAAAATTTAAATTTTATATTTTAAAAATTTAAATATTAAAGTTTAAATCTTTAAATATTAAATTTTAAAACTTTATATATTAAAAATTTTAATTTAAATTTAAAAAATTTGAATATTAAAAATTTAAATTTTAAATATTAAAAATTTAAATATTAAATTTTAAAAAATTAAATTTTAAATATTAAAAATTTAAATATTAAATTTTAAAAATATAAATATTAAATTTTTAAAATTTAGTTATTATAAATTTAAATTTTAAATTTTAAAAATTTAAATTTTAAATTTTAAAATTTTAAATTTTAAATTTTAAAAATTTAAATTTTAAATTTTAAATATTTAAATATTAAATTTTAAAAATTAAAATTTTAAATTTTGAAAATTTAAATATTAAATTTTAAAAATTTAATTACTAAAAATTTAAATTTTAAATTTTAGAAATTTAAATATTAAACTTTAAATATTTAAATATTAAATTTGAAAAATTTAAATTTCATATTTTAAATATTTAAATTTCATATTTTAAAAATTTAAATATTAAATTTTAAAACTTTATATATTAAAAATTTTAATTTTAAATTTAAAAAATTTGAATATTAAAAATTTAAATTTTAAATATTAAAAATTTAAATATTAAATTTTAGAAATTTAAATATTATATTTTAAAAATTTAAATATTAAAAATATAAATTTTTAATATTAAAATTTTAAATTTTATATTTTAGAAATTTAAATATTAGGTTTTAAAAATTTAAATATTAAATTTCAAAAATTTAAAATTAAATTTTAGAAATTTAAAATTAAATTTTAGAAATTTAAATATTAAATTTTAAAAATTTAAATATTAAAAATTTAAATTTTAAATTTTAAAAATTTGAATATTAAGAATTTAAATATTAATATTAAAAATTTAAATATTAAATTTTAAAAATTTTAATTTTATATTTTAAAAATTTAAATATTAAATTTTAAAAATTTAAAAATTAAAAAGTTAAATTTTCAATTTTAAAAATTTAAATAATAAATTTTGAAAATTTAAATATTAAATTTTAAAAATTTATATATTTAATTTTATAAATTTAAATATAAAATTTTAAAAAATTAAATATTAAAATTTGAAATTTTATATTTTTGAAATTTAAAAAATAAAAAGTTAAATTTTAAATTTTAAAAATTTAAATATTAAATTTTAGATATTTAAATATTAAACTTTAAATATTTAAATATTAAATTTGAAAAATTTAAATATTAAAAATTTAAATTTCATATTTTAAAAATTTAATTATTAAATTTTTAAAATTTAATTATTAAAAAGTTAAATTTTATAATTTAAAAATTTAAATATTATATTTTAAAAATTTAAATATTGAAAATTTAAATTTTATATTTTAAAAATTTAAATATTAAATTTTAAAAATTTAAATACTAAAAATTAAAATTTTAAATTTTGAAAATTTAAATATTAAATTTTAAGAATTTAATTACTAAAAATTTAAATTTTAAATATTAAAAATTTAAATATTAAATTTTAGAAATTTAAATATTAAATTTTAAAAATTTAAATATTAAAAATTTAACTTTTTAATATTAAAAATTTAAATATTAAATTTTAAAAAATTAAATTTTAAATATTAAAAATTTAAATATTAAATTTTAAAAATTTAAATATTAAAATTTTAAATTTTATATTTTAAAAATTTAAATATTAAATTTTAGAAATTTAAATATTAAATTTCAAAAAATTAAATATTAAATTTTAGAAATCTGAATATTAAATTTTAAAAATTTAAATTTTAAAAATTTAAATTTTAAATGTTAAAAAATTAAATATTAATATTAAATATTTAAATATTAAATTTTAAAAATTTTAATTTTATATTTTAAAAATTTAAATATTAAATTTTAAAAATTTAAAAATTAAAAAGTTAAATTTTGAATTTTAAAAATTTAAATAAAAAATTTTGAAAATTTAAATATTAAATTTTAAAAAATTAAATATTAAAATTTGAAATTTTATATTTTTGAAATTTAAAAAATAAAAAGTTGTATTTTAAATTTTAAAAATTTAAATATTAAATTTTAGATATTTAAATATTAAACTATAAATATTTAAATATTAAATTTGAAAAATTTAAATATTAAAAATTTAAATTTCATATTTTAAAAATTTAAATATTAAATTTTTGAAATTTAAATTTTATATTTTTAAAATTTAAATATTATACTTTATAAGTTTAAATATTGTAAATTTAAATTTTATATTTTAAAAATTTTTATTTTATATTTTAAAAATTTAAATATTACATTTTAAAAATTTAAATTTTAAATTTTGAAAATATAAATATTAAATTTTAAAAATTTAATTATTACAAATTTAAATTTTAAATTTTAAAAATTTAAATTTTAAATTTTAAAAATTTAAATTTTAAATTTTAAAAATTTAAATTTTAAATTTGAAAATTTAAATATTAAATTTTAAAAATTTAATTACTAAAAATTTAAATTTCATATTTTAAAAATTTAAATATTAAATTTTTAAATTTTAATTATTAAAAAGTTAAATTTTATATTTTAAAAATTTAAATATTATATTTTAAAAATTTAAATATAGAAAGTTTAAATTTTATATTTTAAAAATTTAAATATTAAAGTTTAAAACTTTATATATTAAAAATTTTAATTTTAAATTTAAAAAATTTTAATATTAAAAATTTAAATTATAAATATTAAAAATTTAAATATTAAATTTTAGAAATTTAAATATTATATTTTAAAAATTTAAATATTAAAAATTTAAATTTTTAATATTAAAAATTTAAATATTAAAATTTTAAAAATTTAAATATTAAAATTTTAAATTTTATATTTTAGAAATTTAAATATTAAGTTTTAAAAATTTAAATATTAAATTTCAAAAATTTAAAATTAAATTTTAGAAATTTAAATATTAAATTTTAAAAATTTAAATATTAGAAATTTAAATTTTAAATTTTAAAAATTTGAATATTAAAAATTTAAATATTAATATTAAAAATTTAAATATTAAATTTTAAAAATTTTAATTTTATATTTTAAAAGTTTAAATATTAAATTTTAAAAATTTAAAAATTAAAAAGTTAAATTTTGAATTCTAAAAATTTAAATAATAACTTTTGAAAATTTAAATATTAAATTTTAAAAATTTACATATTTAATTTTAAAAATTTAAATATTAAATTTTAAATAATTAAATATTAAAATTTGAAATTTTATATTTTAGAAATTTAAAAAATAAAAAGTTAAATTCTAAATTTTAAAAATTTAAATATAAAATTTTAGATATTTAAATATTAAACTTTAAATATTTAAATATTAAATTTGAAAAATTTAAATATTAAAAATTTAAATTTTATATTTTTAAAATTTAAATATTATACTTTAAAAGTTTAAATATTGGAAATTTAAATTTTATATTTTAAAAATTTTAATTTTATATTTTAAAAATTTAAATATTACATATTAAAAATTTAAATTTTAAATTTTGAAAATATAAATATTAAATTTTAAAAATTTAATTATTATAAATTTAAATTTTAAATTTTAAAAATTTAAATTTTAAATTTTAAAAATTTAAATTTTAAATTTTAAAAATTTAAATATTAAATTTTAAAAATTTAAATATTAAAAATTTAAATTTTAAATTTAAAAATTTAAATATAAAATTTTAAAAATTTAATTACTAAAAATTTAAATTTTAAATTTTAGAAATTTAAATTTTAAACATTATATATTTAAATATTAAATTTGAAAAATTTAAATATTAAAAACTTAAATTTCATATTTTAAAAATTTAAATTTTATATATTAAAAATTTAAATATTAAAGTTTAAAACTTTAAATATTAAATTTTAAAACTTTATATATTAAAAATTTTAATTTAAATTTAAAAAATTTGAATATTAAAAATTTAAATTTTAAATATTAAAAATTTAAATATTAAATTTTAAAAAATTAAATTTTAAATATTAAAAATTTAAATATTAAATTTTAAAAATTTAAATATTAAAATTTTAAAAATTTAAATATTTAAATATTTAAATTTTAAATTTTATATTTTGGAAATTTAAATATTAAATTTTAGATATTTAAATATTAAACTTTAAATATTTAAATATTAAATTTGAAAAATTTAAATATTAAAAATTTAAATTTCATATTTTAAAAATTTAAATATTAAATTTTAAAAATTTAAATTTTAAATTTGAAAATTTAAATATTAAATTTTAAAAATTTAATTACTAAAAATTTAAATTTTAAATTTTAGAAATTTAAATATTAAACATTAAATATTTAAATATTAAATTTGAAAAATTTAAATATTAAAAATTTAAATTTCATATTTTAAAAATTTAAATTTTATATTTTAAAAATTTAAATATTATAGTTTAAAAATTTAAATATTAAAGTTTAAAATTTTAAATATTAAACTTTAAAACTTTATATATTAAAAATTTTAATTTTAAATTTAAAAAATTTTAATATTAAAAATTTAAATTTTAAATATTAAAAATTTAAATATTAAATTTTAGAAATTTAAATATTATATTTTAAAAATTTAAATATTAAAAATTTAAATTTTTAATATTAAAAATTTAAATATTAAATTTTAAAAAATTAAATTTTAAATATTAAAAATTTAAATATTAAAATTTTAAATTTTATATTTTAGAAATTTAAATATTAAGTTTAAAAATTTAAATATTAAATTTCAAAAATTTAAAATTAAATTTTAGAAATTTAAATATTAAATTTTAAAAATTTAAATATTAAAAATTTAAATTTTAAATTTTAAAAATTTGAATATTAAAAATTTAAATATTAATATTAAAAATTTAAATATTAAATTTTAAAAATTTTAATTTTATATTTTAAAAATTTAAATATTAAATTTTAAAAATTTAAAAATTAAAAAGTTAAATATTAAAATTTGAAATTTTATGTTTTAGAAATTTAAAATATAAAAAGTTAAATTCTAAATTTTAAAAATTTAAATATAAAATTTTAGATATTTAAATATTAAACTTTAAATATTTAAATATTAAATTTGAAAAATTTAAATATTAAAAATTTAAATTTTATATTTTTAAAATTTAAATATTATACTTTAAAAGTTTAAATATTGGAAATTTAAATTTTATATTTTAAAAATTTTAATTTTATATTTTAAAAATTTAAATATTACATTTTAAAAATTTAAATTTTAAATTTTGAAAATATAAATATTAAATTTTAAAAATTTAATTATTATAAATTTAAATTTTAAATTTTAAAAATTTAAATTTTAAATTTTAAAAATTTAAATTTTAAATTTTAAAAATTTAAATATTAAATTTTAAAAATTTAAATATTAAAAATTTAAATTTTAAATTTAAAAATTTAAATATTAAATTTTAAAAATTTAATTACTAAAAATTTAAATTTTAAATTTTAGAAATTTAAATTTTAAACATTATATATTTAAATATTAAATTTGAAAAATTTAAATATTAAAAACTTAAATTTCATATTTTAAAAATTTAAATTTTATATATTAAAAATTTAAATATTAAAGTTTAAAACTTTATATATTAAATTTTAAAACTTTATATATTAAAAATTTTAATTTAAATTTAAAAAATTTGAATATTAAAAATTTAAAATTTAAATATTAAAAATTTAAATATTAAATTTTAAAAAATTAAATATTAAAAATTTAAATATTAAAATTTTAAAAATTTAAATATTTAAATATATAACTTTTAAATTTTATATTTTAGAAATTTAAATATTAAATTTTAGATATTTAAATATTAAATTTGAAAAATTTAAATATTAAAAATTTAAATTTCATATTTTAAAAATTTAAATATTAAATTTTAAAAATTTAAATTTTAAATTTTAAAAATTTAAATTTTAAATTTGAAAATTTAAATATTAAATTTTAAAAATTTAATTACTAAAAATTTAAATTTTAAATTTTAGAAATTTAAATATTAAACATTAAATATTTAAATATTAAATTTGAAAAATTTAAATATTAAAAATTTAAATTTCATATTTTAAAAATTTAAATTTCATATTTTAAAAATTTAAATATTAAATTTTTAAAATTTAATTATTAAAAAGTTAAATTTCATATTTTAAAAATTTAAATATTATATTTTAAAAATTTAAATATAGAAAATTTAAATTTTATATTTTAAAAATTTAAATATTAAATTTTAAAAATTTAAAAATTAAAAAGTTAAATTTTGAATTCTAAAAATTTAAATAATAACTTTTGAAAATTTAAATATTAAATTTTAAAAATTTACATATTTAATTTTAAAAATTTAAATATTAAATTTTAAAAAATTAAATATTAAAATTTGAAATTTTATATTTTAGAAATTTAAAGAATAAAAAGTTAAATTCTAAATTTTAAAAATTTAAATATAAAATTTCAAAAATTTATAATTAAATTTTAGAAATTTAAATATTAAGTTTTAAAAATTTAAATATTAAATTTCAAAAATTTAAAATTAAATTTTAGAAATTTAAATTTTAAACTTTAAATATTTAAATATTAAATTTGAAAAATTTAAATTTTATATTTTTAAAATTTAAATATTATACTTTAAAAGTTTAAATATTGAAAATTTAAATTTTATATTTTAAAAATTTTAATTTTATATTTTAAAAATTTAAATATTACATTTTAAAAATTTAAATTTTAAATTTTGAAAATATAAATATTAAATTTTAAAAATTTAATTATTATAAATTTAAATTTTAAATTTTAAAAATTTAAATTTTAAATTTTAAAAATTTAAATTTTAAATTTTAAAAATTTAAATATTAAATTTTAAAAATTTAAATATTAAAAATTTAAAAATTTAAATATTAAATATTAAAAATTTAATTACTAAAAATTTAAATTTTAAATTTTGGAAATTTAAATTTCAAACATTATATATTTAAATATTAAATTTGAAAAATTTAAATATTAAAAATTTAAATTTCATATTTTAAAAATTTAAATATTACATTTTAAAAATTTAAATATTAAATTTTTAAAATTTAAATTTTAAATTTTAAAAATTTAAATTTTAAATTTTAAAAATTTATATTTTAAATTTTTAATATTTAAGTATTAAATTTTAAAAATTTAAATATTAAAAATTAAAATTTTAAATTTTGAAAATTTAAATATTAAATTTTAAAAATTTAATTACTAAAAATTTAAATTTTAAATTTTAGAAATTTAAATATTAAACTTTAAATATTAAATTTGAAAAATTTAAATATTAAAAATTTAAATTTCATATTTTAAAAATTTAAATTTCATATTTTAAAAATTTAAATATTAAATTTACAAAATTTAATCATTAAAAAGTTAAATTTTATATTTTAAAAATTTAAATATTATATTTTAAAAATTTAAATATTGAAAATTTAAATTTTATATTTTAAAAATTTAAATATTAAAGTTTAAAAATTTAAATATTAAAGTTTAAAACTTTAAATAATAAATTTTAAAACTTTATATATTAAAAATTCTAATTTAAAATTTAAAAAATTTGAATTTTAAAAATTTAAATTTTAAATATTAACAATTTAAATATTAAATTTTAGAAATTTAAATATTATATTTTAAAAATTTAAATATTAAAAATATAAATTTTTAATATTAAAATTTTAAATTTTATATTTTAGAAATTTAAATATTAAGTTTTAAAAATTTAAATATTAAATTTCAAAAATTTAAATTTAAATTTTAGAAATTTACATATTAAATTTTAAATATTTAAATATTAAAAATTTAAATTTTGAAAATTTAATATTTAAATTTTTAAAATATGAAATTTAAATTTTCAAAATATGAAATTTAAATTTTTAATATTTAAATTTTTCAAATTTAATATTTAAATATTTAAAGTTTAATATTTAAATATCTAAAATTTAATATTTAAATTTTTAAAATTTAAAATTTAACTTTTTATTTTTTAAATTTCTAAAATATAAAATTTCAAATTTTAATATTTAATTTTTTAAAATTTAATATTTAAATTTCTAAAATTAAATATATAAATTTTTAAAATTTAATATTTATATTTTCAAAATTTTTAAAATTCAAAATTTAACTTTTTAATTTTTAAATTTTTAAAATTTAATATTTAAATTTTTAAATTTAATATTTAAATTTTTAAAATATAAAATTAAAATTTTTAAAATTTAATATTTAAATTTTTAATATTAATATTTAAATTTTTAATATTCAAATTTTTAAAATTTAATATTTAAATTTTTAATATTTAAATTTTCAAAATTTAATATTTAAATTTCTAAAATTTAATTTTAAATTTTTGAAATTTAATATTTAAATTTTTAAAACTTAATATTTAAATTTCTAAAATATAAAATTTAAAATTTTAATATTAAAACTTTATATTTTTAATATTTAAATTTTTAAAATATAATATTTAAATTTCTAAAATTTAATATTTAAATTTTTAATATTTAAAATTTAAATTTTTAATATTAAAAATTTAAATTTTAAATTTAAAAAATTTGAATATTAAAAATTTAAATTTTAAATATTAAAAATTTAAATATTAAATTTTAAAAATTTAAATATTAAATTTCAAAAATTTAAAATTAAATTTTAGAAATTTAAATATTAAATTTTAAAAATTTAAATATTAAAAATTTATATTTTAAATTTTAAAAATTTGAATATTAAAAATTTAAATATTAATATTAAAAATTTAAATATTAAATTTTAAAAATTTTAATTTTATATTTTAAAAATTTAAATATTAAATTTTAGATATTTAAATATTAAACTTTAAATATTTAAATATTAAATTTGAAAAATTTAAATATTAAAAATTTAAATTTCATATTTTAAAAATTTAAATATTAAATTTTTGAAATTTAAATATTAAAAATTTAAATTTTATATTTTTAAAACTTAAACATTATACTTTAAAAGTTTAAATATTGGAAATTTAAATTTTATATTTTAAAAATTTAAATATTACATTTTAAGAATTTAAATTTTAAATTTTGAAAATATAAATATTAAATTTTAAAAATTTAAATTTTAAATTTTAAAAATTTAAATTTTAAATTTTAAAAATTTAAATTTTAAATTTTAAAAATTTAAATTTTAAATTTGAAAATTTAAATATTAAATTTTAAAAATTTAATTACTAAAAATTTAAATTTTAAATTTTAGAAATTTAAATATTAAACTTTAAATATTTAAATATTAAATTTGAAAAATTTAAATATTATAAATTTAAATTTCATATATTAAAAATTTAAATTTCATATTTTAAAAATTTAAATATTAAATTTTTAAAATTTAATTTTTAAAAAGTTAAATTTTATATTTTAAAAATTTAAATATTAATTTTTAAAAATTTAAAAATTAAAAAGTTAAATTTTGAATTCTAAAAATTTAAATATTAAATTTTAAAAATTTACATATTTAATTTTAAAAATTTAAATATTAAATTTTAAAATATTAAATATTAAAATTTGAAATTTTATATTTTAGAAATTTAAAAAATAAAAAGTTAAATTTTAAATTTTAAAAATTTAAATATAAAATTTTAGAAATTTAACTTTAAATATTTATATATTAAATTTGAAAAATTTAAATATTAAAAATTTAAATTTCATATTTTAAAAATTTAAATATTAAATTTTAGAAATTTAAATTTTAATATTTAAAAAAAAAGTTTTGAAAATAAAAATATTAAATTTTTAAAATTTAATTATTATAAATTTAAATTTTAAATTTTAAAAATTTAAATTTTAAATTTTGAAAATATAAATATTAAATTTTAAAAATTTAATTATTATAAATTAAGATTTTAAATTTTAAAAATTTAAATTTTAAATTTTAAAAATTTATATTTTAAATTTTAAAAATTTAAATATTAAATTTTAAAAATTTAAATATTAAAAATTTATATTTTTAATTTTAAAAATTTGAATATTAAAAATTTAAATATTAATATTAAAAATTTAAATATTAAATTTTAAAAATTTTAATTTTATATTTTAAAAATTTAAATATTAAATTTTAGATATTTAAATATTAAACTTTAAATATTTAAATATTAAATTTGAAAAATTTAAATATTAAAAATTTAAATTTCATATTTTAAAAATTTAAATATTAAATTTTTGAAATTTAAATATTAAAAATTTAAATTTTATATTTTTAAAACTTAAACATTATACTTTAAAAGTTTAAATATTGGAAATTTAAATTTTATATTTTAAAAATTTTTATTTTATATTTTAAAAATTTAAATATTACATTTTAAGAATTTAAATTTTAAATTTTGAAAATATAAATATTAAATTTTAAAAATTTAAATTTTAAATTTTAAAAATTTAAATTTTAAATTTGAAAATTTAAATATTAAATTTTAAAAATTTAATTACTAAAAATTTAAATTTTAAATTTTAGAAATTTAAATATTAAACATTAAATATTTAAATATTAAATTTGAAAAATTTAAATATTATAAATTTAAATTTCATATATTAAAAATTTAAATTTCATATTTTAAAAATTTAAATATTAAATTTTTAAAATTTAATTATTAAAAAGTTAAATTTTATATTTTAAAAATTTAAATATTAATTTTTAAAAATTTAAAAATTAAAAAGTTAAATTTTGAATTCTAAAAATTTAAATATTAAATTTTAAAAATTTACATATTTAATTTTAAAAATTTAAATATTAAATTTTAAAATATTAAATATTAAAATTTGAAATTTTATATTTTAGAAATTTAAAAAATAAAAAGTTAAATTTTAAATTTTAAAAATTTAAATATAAAATTTTAGAAATTTAACTTTAAATATTTATATATTAAATTTGAAAAATTTAAATATTAAAAATTTAAATTTCATATTTTAAAAATTTAAATATTAAATTTTAGAAATTTAAATATTAATATTTAAAAAAAAAGTTTTGAAAATAAAAATATTAAATTTTTAAAATTTAATTATTATAAATTTAAATCTTAAATTTTAAAAATTTAAATTTTAAATTTTGAAAATATAAATATTAAATTTTAAAAATTTAATTATTATAAATTAAGATTTTAAATTTTAAAAATTTAAATTTTAAATTTTAAAAATTTATATTTTAAATTTTAAAAATTTAAATATTAAATTTTAAAAATTTAAATATTAAAAATTTAAAAATTTAAATATTAAATTTTAAAAATTTAATTAATAAAAATTTAAATTTTAAATTTTAGAAATTTAAATTTTAAACATTATATATTTAAATATTAAATTTGAAAAATTTAAATATTAAAAATTTAAATTTCATATTTTAAAAATTTAAATATTAAATTTTAAATTTTCATAATTTAAATTTTAAATTTTAAAAATTTAAATTTTAAATTTTAAAAATTTAAATTTTAAATTTTTAATATTTAAGTATTAAATTTTAAAAATTTAAATATTAAAAATTAAAATTTTAAATTTTGAAAATTTAAATATTAAATTTTAAAAATTTAATTACTAAAAATTTAAATTTTAAATTTTAGAAATTTAAATATTAAACTTTAAATATTAAATTTGAAAAATTTAAATATTAAAAATTTAAATTTCATATTTTAAAAATTTAAATTTCATATTTTAAAAATTTAAATATTAAATTTACAAAATTTAATCATTAAAAAGTTAAATTTTATATTTTAAAAATTTAAATATTATATTTTAAAAATTTAAATATTGAAAATTTAAATTTTATATTTTAAAAATTTAAATATTAAAGTTTAAAAATTTAAACATTAAAGTTTAAAACTTTAAATATTAAATTTTAAAACTTTATATATTAAAAATTTTAATTTAAAATTTAAAAAATTTGAATATTAAAAATTTAAATTTTAAATATTAACAATTTAAATATTAAATTTTAGAAATTTAAATATTATATTTTAAAAATTTAAATATTAAAAATATAAATTTTTAATATTAAAAATTTTAAATTTTATATTTTAGAAATTTAAATATTAAGTTTTAAAAATTTAAATATTAAATTTCAAAAATTTAAAATTAAATTTTAGAAATTTAAATATTAAATTTTAAATATTTAAATATTAAAAATTTAAATTTTGAAAATTTAATATTTAAATTTTTAAAATATGAAATTTAAATTTTCAAAATATGATATTTAAATTTTTAATATTTAAATTTTTCAAATTTAATATTTAAATATTTAAAGTTTAATATTTAAATTTATAAAATTTAAAATTTAAATTTTAAGTAATTAAATTTTTAAAATTTAATATTTAAATTTTCAAAATTTAAAATTTTAATTTTTAATATTTAATTTTTTAAAATTTAATATTTAAATATTTAAAATTTAAAATTTAAATTTTTAAAATTTAAAATTTAAATTTTTAAAATTTAAAATTTAAATTTTTAAAATTTAAAATTTAAATTTTTAAAATTTAAAATTTAAATTTATAATAATTAAATTTTAAATATTTAATATTTATATTTTCAAAACTTAAAATTTAAATTTTTAAAATTTAATATTTAAATTTTTAAAATTTAATATTTAAATTTTTAAAATATGAAATTTAAATTTTTAATATTTAAATTTTTCAAATTTAATATTTAATTTATTTTTAATATTAAAAATTTAAATTTTATATTTTAGAAATTTAAATATTAAGTTTTAAAAATTTAAATATTAAATTTCATAAATTTAAAATTAAATTTTAGAAATTTAAATATTAAATTTTAAAAATTTAAATATTAAAAATTTAAATTTTAAATTTAAAAAATTTGAATATTAAAAATTTAAATTTTAAATATTAAAAATTTAAATATTAAATTTTAGAAATTTAAATATTATATTTTAAAAATTTAAATATTAAAAATATAAATTTTTAATATTAAAATTTTAAATTTTATATTTTAGAAATTTAAAAAATAAAAAGTTAAATTTTAAATTTTAAAAATTTAAATATAAAATTTTAGAAATTTAACTTTAAATATTTAAATATTAAATTTGAAAAATTTAAATATTAAAAATTTAAATTTCATATTTTAAAAATTTATATATTAAATTTTAGAAATTTAAATTTTAATATTTAAAAAAAAAGTTTTGAAAATAAAAATATTAAATTTTTAAAATTTAATTATTATAAATTTAAATTTTAAATTTTAAAAATTTAAATTTTAAATTTTGAAAATATAAATAGTAAATTTTAAAAATTTAATTATTATAAATTAAGATTTTAAATTTTAAAAATTTAAATTTTAAATTTTAAAAATTTATATTTTAAATTTTAAAAATTTAAATATTAAATTTTAAAAATTTAAATATTAAAAATTTAAAAATTTAAATATTAAATTTTAAAAATTTAATTAATAAAAATTTAAATTTTAAATTTTAGAAATTTAAATTTTAAACATTATATATTTAAATATTAAATTTGAAAAATTTAAATATTAAAAATTTAAATTTCATATTTTAAAAATTTAAATATTAAATTTTAAAAATTTAAATATTAAATTTTTAAAATTTAAATTTTAAGTTTTGAAAATATAAATATTAAATTTTTAAAATTTAATTATTATACATTTAAATTTTAAATTTTCATAATTTAAATTTTAAATTTTAAAAATTTAAATTTTAAATTTTAAAAATTTAAATTTTAAATTTTTAATATTTAAGTATTAAATTTTAAAAATTTAAATATTAAAAATTAAAATTTTAAATTTTGAAAATTTAAATATTAAATTTTAAAAATTTAATTACTAAAAATTTAAATTTTAAATTTTAGAAATTTAAATATTAAACTTTAAATATTAAATTTGAAAAATTTAAATATTAAAAATTTAAATTTCATATTTTAAAAATTTAAATTTCATATTTTAAAAATTTAAATATTAAATTTACAAAATTTAATCATTAAAAAGTTAAATTTTATATTTTAAAAATTTAAATATTATATTTTAAAAATTTAAATATTGAAAATTTAAATTTTATATTTTAAAAATTTAAATATTAAAGTTTAAAAATTTAAACATTAAAGTTTAAAACTTTAAATATTAAATTTTAAAACTTTATATATTAAAAATTTTAATTTAAAATTTAAAAAATTTGAATATTAAAAATTTAAATTTTAAATATTAACAATTTAAATATTAAATTTTAGAAATTTAAATATTATATTTTAAAAATTTAAATATTAAAAATATAAATTTTTAATATTAAAAATTTTAAATTTTATATTTTAGAAATTTAAATATTAAGTTTTAAAAATTTAAATATTAAATTTCAAAAATTTAAAATTAAATTTTAGAAATTTAAATATTAAATTTTAAATATTTAAATATTAAAAATTTAAATTTTGAAAATTTAATATTTAAATTTTTAAAATATGAAATTTAAATTTTCAAAATATGATATTTAAATTTTTAATATTTAAATTTTTCAAATTTAATATTTAAATATTTAAAGTTTAATATTTAAATTTATAAAATTTAAAATTTAAATTTTAAGTAATTAAATTTTTAAAATTTAATATTTAAATTTTCAAAATTTAAAATTTTAATTTTTAATATTTAATTTTTTAAAATTTAATATTTAAATATTTAAAATTTAAAATTTAAATTTTTAAAATTTAAAATTTAAATTTTTAAAATTTAAAATTTAAATTTTTAAAATTTAAAATTTAAATTTATAATAATTAAATTTTAAATATTTAATATTTATATTTTCAAAACTTAAAATTTAAATTTTTAAAATTTAATATTTAAATTTTTAAAATTTAATATTTAAATTTTTAAAATATGAAATTTAAATTTTTAATATTTAAATTTTTCAAATTTAATATTTAATTTATTTTTAATATTAAAAATTTAAATTTTATATTTTAGAAATTTAAATATTAAGTTTTAAAAATTTAAATATTAAATTTCAAAAATTTAAAATTAAATTTTAGAAATTTAAATATTAAATTTTAAAAATTTAAATATTAAAAATTTAAATTTTAAATTTAAAAAATTTGAATATTAAAAATTTAAATTTTAAATATTAAAAATTTAAATATTAAATTTTAGAAATTTAAATATTATATTTTAAAAATTTAAATATTAAAAATATAAATTTTTAATATTAAAATTTTAAATTTTATATTTTAGAAATTTAAAAAATAAAAAGTTAAATTTTAAATTTTAAAAATTTAAATATAATATTTTAGAAATTTAACTTTAAATATTTAAATATTAAATTTGAAAAATTTAAATATTAAAAATTTAAATTTCATATTTTAAAAATTTATATATTAAATTTTAGAAATTTAAATTTTAATATTTAAAAAAAAAGTTTTGAAAATAAAAATATTAAATTTTTAAAATTTAATTATTATAAATTTAAATTTTAAATTTTAAAAATTTAAATTTTAAATTTTAAAAATTTAAATATAAAATTTTAAAAATTTAAATATTAAATTTTAAAAATTTAAATATTAAAAATTAAAATTTTAAATTTTGAAAATTTAAATATTAAATTTTAAAAAGTTAATTATTAAAAAGTTAAATTTTATATTTTAAAAATTTAAATATTATATTTTAAAAATTTAAATATTAAATTTTAGATATTTAAATATTAAACTTTAAATATTTAAATATTAAATTTGAAAAATTTAAATATTAAAAATTTAAATTTCATATTTTAAAAATTTAAATATTAAATTTTTGAAATTTAAATATTAAAAATTTAAATTTTATATTTTTAAAACTTAAACATTATACTTTAAAAGTTTAAATATTGGAAATTTAAATTTTATATTTTAAAAATTTTTATTTTATATTTTAAAAATTTAAATATTACATTTTAAAAATTTAAATTTTAAATTTTGAAATTATAAATATTAAATTTTAAAAATTTAATTATTATAAATTTAAATTTTAAATTTTAAAAATTAAAATTTTAAATTTTAAAAATTTAAATTTTAAATTTTAAAAATTTAAATTTTAAATTTGAAAATTTAAATATTAAATTTTAAAAATTTAATTACTAAAAATTTAAATTTTTAATTTTAGAAATTTTAATATTAAACATTAAATATTTAAATATTAAATTTGAAAAATTTAAATATTAAAAATTTAAATTTCATATATTAAAAATTTAAATTTCATATTTTAAAAATTTAAATATTAAATTTTAGAAATTTAAATTTTAATATTTAAAAAAAAAGTTTTGAAAATAAAAATATTAAATTTTTAAAATTTAATTATTATAAATTTAAATTTTAAATTTTCAAAATTTAAAATTTTAATTTTTAATATTTAATTTTTTAAAATTTAATATTTAAATATTTAAAATTTAAAATTTAAATTTTTAAAATTTAAAATTTAAATTTTTAAAATTTAAAATTTAAATTTATAATAATTAAATTTTAAAAAATTAATATTTATATTTTCAAAACTTAAAATTTAAATTTTTAAAATTTAATATTTAAATTTTTAAAATTTAATATTTAAATTTTTAAAATTTAATATTTAAATTTTTAAAATATGAAATTTAAATTTTTAATATTTAAATTTTTCAAATTTAATATTTAAATATTTAAAGTTTAATATTTAAATATCTAAAATTTAATATTTAAATTTTTAAAATTTAAAATTTAACTTTTTATTTTTTAAATTTCTAAAATATAAAATTTCAAATTTTAATATTTAATTTTTTAAAATTTAATATTTAAATTTCTAAAATTAAATATATAAATTTTTAAAATTTAATATTTATATTTTCAAAATTTATTATTTAAATTTTTAAAATTCAAAATTTAACTTTTTAATTTTTAAATTTTTAAAATTTAATATTTAAATTTTTAAAATTTAATATTTAAATTTTTAAAATATAAAATTAAAATTTTTAAAATTTAATATATAAATTTTTAATATTAATATTTAAATTTTTAATATTCAAATTTTTAAAATTTAATATTTAAATTTTCAAAATTTAATATTTAAATTTCTAAAATTTAATTTTAAATTTTTGAAATTTAATATTTAAATTTTTAAAACTTAATATTTAAATTTCTAAAATATAAAATTTAAAATTTCAATATTAAAAATTTATATTTTTAATATTTAAATTTTTAAAATATAATATTTAAATTTCTAAAATTTAATATTTAAATTTTTAATATTTAAAATTTGAATATTAAAAATTTAAATTTTAAATATTAAAAATTTAAATATTAAATTTTAGAAATTTAAATATTATATTTTAAAAATTTAAATATTAAAAATATAAATTTTTAATATTAAAATTTTAAATTTTATATTTTAGAAATTTAAATATTAAGTTTTAAAAATTTAAATATTAAATTTCAAAAATTTAAAATTAAATTTTAGAAATTTAAATATTAAATTTTAAAAATTTAAATATTAAAAGTTTAAATTTTAAATTTTAAAAATTTGAATATTAAAAATTTAAATATTAATATTAAAAATTTAAATATTAAATTTTAAAAATTTTAATTATATATTTTAAAAATTTAAATATTAAATTTTAGATATTTAAATATTAAACTTTAAATATTTAAATATTAAATTTGAAAAATTTAAATATTAAAAATTTAAATTTCTTATTTTAAAAATTTAAATATTAAATTTTTGAAATTTAAATATTAAAAATTTAAATTTTATATTTTTAAAACTTAAATATTATACTTTAAAAGTTTAAATATTGGAAATTTAAATTTTATATTTTAAAAATTTTTTTTTTATATTTTAAAAATTTAAATATTACATTTTAAGAATTTAAATTTTAAATTTTGAAAATATAAATATTAAATTTTAAAAATTTAATTATTATAAATTTAAATTTTAAATTTTAAAAATTTAAATTTTAAATTTTAAAAATTTAAATTTTAAATTTTAAAAATTTAAATTTTAAATTTGAAAATTTAAATATTAAATTTTAAAAATTTAATTACTAAAAATTTAAATTTTAAATTTTAGAAATTTAAATATTAAACATTAAATATTTAAATATTAAATTTGAAAAATTTAAATATTAAAAATTTAAATTTCATATGTTAAAAATTTAAATTTCATATTTTAAAAATTTAAATATTAAATTTTTAAAATTTAATTATTAAAAAGTTAAATTTTATATTTTAAAAATTTAAATATTATATTTTAAAAATTTAAATATTGAAAATTTAAATTTTATATTTTAAAAATTTAAATATTAAAGTTTAAAAATTTAAATATTAAAGTTTAAAACTTTAAATATTAAATTTTAAAACTTTATATATTAAAAATTTTAATTTTAAATTTAAAAAATTTGAATATTAAAAATTTAAATTTTAAATATTAACAATTTAAATATTAAATTTTAGAAATTTAAATATTATATTTTAAAAATTTAAATATTAAAAATTTAAATTTTTAATATTAAAAATTTAAATATTAAATTTTATAAAATTAAATTTTAAATATTAAAAATTTAAATATTAAAATTTTAAAAATTTAAAAATTAAAAAGTTAAATTTTGAATTCTAAAAATTTAAATATTAAATTTTAAAAATTTACATATTTAATTTTAAAAATTTAAATATTAAATTTTAAAAAATTAAATATTAATATTTGAAATTTTATATTTTAGAAATTTAAAAAATAAAAAGTTAAATTTTAAATTTTAAAAATTTAAATATAAAATTTTAGAAATTTAACTTTAAATATTTAAATATTAAATTTGAAAAATTTAAATATTAAAAATTTAAATTTCATATTTTAAAAATTTAAATATTAAATTTTTGAAATTTAAATATTAAATATTTAAATTTTATATTTTTAAAACTTAAACATTATACTTTAAAAGTTTAAATATTGGAAATTTAAATTTTATATTTTAAAAATTTTTATTTTATATTTTAAAAATTTAAATATTACATTTTAAAAATTTAAATTTTAAATTTTGAAATTATAAATATTAAATTTTAAAAATTTAATTATTATAAATTTAAATTTTAAATTTTAAAAATTAAAATTTTAAATTTTAAAAATTTAAATTTTAAATTTTAAAAATTTAAATTTTAAATTTGAAAATTTAAATATTAAATTTTAAAAATTTAATTACTAAAAATTTAAATTTTTAATTTTAGAAATTTTAATATTAAACATTAAATATTTAAATATTAAATTTGAAAAATTTAAATATTAAAAATTTAAATTTCATATATTAAAAATTTAAATTTCATATTTTAAAAATTTAAATATTAAATTTTAGAAATTTAAATTTTAATATTTAAAAAAAAAGTTTTGAAAATAAAAATATTAAATTTTTAAAATTTAATTATTATAAATTTAAATTTTAAATTTTCAAAATTTAAAATTTTAATTTTTAATATTTAATTTTTTAAAATTTAATATTTAAATATTTAAAATTTAAAATTTAAATTTTTAAAATTTAAAATTTAAATTTTTAAAATTTAAAATTTAAATTTATAATAATTAAATTTTAAAAAATTAATATTTATATTTTCAAAACTTAAAATTTAAATTTTTAAAATTTAATATTTAAATTTTTAAAATTTAATATTTAAATTTTTAAAATTTAATATTTAAATTTTTAAAATATGAAATTTAAATTTTTAATATTTAAATTTTTCAAATTTAATATTTAAATATTTAAAGTTTAATATTTAAATATCTAAAATTTAATATTTAAATTTTTAAAATTTAAAATTTAACTTTTTATTTTTTAAATTTCTAAAATATAAAATTTCAAATTTTAATATTTAATTTTTTAAAATTTAATATTTAAATTTCTAAAATTAAATATATAAATTTTTAAAATTTAATATTTATATTTTCAAAATTTATTATTTAAATTTTTAAAATTCAAAATTTAACTTTTTAATTTTTAAATTTTTAAAATTTAATATTTAAATTTTTAAAATTTAATATTTAAATTTTTAAAATATAAAATTAAAATTTTTAAAATTTAATATATAAATTTTTAATATTAATATTTAAATTTTTAATATTCAAATTTTTAAAATTTAATATTTAAATTTTCAAAATTTAATATTTAAATTTCTAAAATTTAATTTTAAATTTTTGAAATTTAATATTTAAATTTTTAAAACTTAATATTTAAATTTCTAAAATATAAAATTTAAAATTTCAATATTAAAAATTTATATTTTTAATATTTAAATTTTTAAAATATAATATTTAAATTTCTAAAATTTAATATTTAAATTTTTAATATTTAAAATTTGAATATTAAAAATTTAAATTTTAAATATTAAAAATTTAAATATTAAATTTTAGAAATTTAAATATTATATTTTAAAAATTTAAATATTAAAAATATAAATTTTTAATATTAAAATTTTAAATTTTATATTTTAGAAATTTAAATATTAAGTTTTAAAAATTTAAATATTAAATTTCAAAAATTTAAAATTAAATTTTAGAAATTTAAATATTAAATTTTAAAAATTTAAATATTAAAAGTTTAAATTTTAAATTTTAAAAATTTGAATATTAAAAATTTAAATATTAATATTAAAAATTTAAATATTAAATTTTAAAAATTTTAATTTTATATTTTAAAAATTTAAATATTAAATTTTAGATATTTAAATATTAAACTTTAAATATTTAAATATTAAATTTGAAAAATTTAAATATTAAAAATTTAAATTTCTTATTTTAAAAATTTAAATATTAAATTTTTGAAATTTAAATATTAAAAATTTAAATTTTATATTTTTAAAACTTAAACATTATACTTTAAAAGTTTAAATATTGGAAATTTAAATTTTATATTTTAAAAATTTTTATTTTATATTTTAAAAATTTAAATATTACATTTTAAGAATTTAAATTTTAAATTTTGAAAATATAAATATTAAATTTTAAAAATTTAATTATTATAAATTTAAATTTTAAATTTTAAAAATTTAAATTTTAAATTTTAAAAATTTAAATTTTAAATTTTAAAAATTTAAATTTTAAATTTGAAAATTTAAATATTAAATTTTAAAAATTTAATTACTAAAAATTTAAATTTTAAATTTTAGAAATTTAAATATTAAACATTAAATATTTAAATATTAAATTTGAAAAATTTAAATATTAAAAATTTAAATTTCATATGTTAAAAATTTAAATTTCATATTTTAAAAATTTAAATATTAAATTTTTAAAATTTAATTATTAAAAAGTTAAATTTTATATTTTAAAAATTTAAATATTATATTTTAAAAATTTAAATATTGAAAATTTAAATTTTATATTTTAAAAATTTAAATATTAAAGTTTAAAAATTTAAATATTAAAGTTTAAAACTTTAAATATTAAATTTTAAAACTTTATATATTAAAAATTTTAATTTTAAATTTAAAAAATTTGAATATTAAAAATTTAAATTTTAAATATTAACAATTTAAATATTAAATTTTAGAAATTTAAATATTATATTTTAAAAATTTAAATATTAAAAATTTAAATTTTTAATATTAAAAATTTAAATATTAAATTTTATAAAATTAAATTTTAAATATTAAAAATTTAAATATTAAAATTTTAAAAATTTAAAAATTAAAAAGTTAAATTTTGAATTCTAAAAATTTAAATATTAAATTTTAAAAATTTACATATTTAATTTTAAAAATTTAAATATTAAATTTTAAAAAATTAAATATTAATATTTGAAATTTTATATTTTAGAAATTTAAAAAATAAAAAGTTAAATTTTAAATTTTAAAAATTTAAATATAAAATTTTAGAAATTTAACTTTAAATATTTAAATATTAAATTTGAAAAATTTAAATATTAAAAATTTAAAATTCATATTTTAAAAATTTAAATATTAAATTTTAGAAATTTAAATTTTAATATTTAAAAAAAAAGTTTTGAAAATAAAAATATTAAATTTTTAAAATTTAATTATTATAAATTTAAATTTTAAATTTTAAAAATTAAAATTTTAAATTTTAAAAATTTAAATATTAAATTTTAAAAATTTAAATTTTAAATTTGAAAATTTAAATATTAAATTTTAAAAATTTAATTACTAAAAATTTAAATTTTAAATTTTAGAAATTTTAATATTAAACATTAAATATTTAAATATTAAATTTGAAAAATTTAAATATTAAAAATTTAAATTTCATATATTAAAAATTTAAATTTCATATTTTAAAAATTTAAATATTAAATTTTTAAAATTTAATTATTAAAAAGTTAAATTTTATATTTTAAATATTTAAATATTATATTTTAAAAATTTAAATATTGAAAATTTAAATTTTATATTTTAAAAATTTAAATATTAAAGTTTAAAAATTTAAATATTAAAGTTTAAAACTTTAAATATTAAATTTTAAAACTTTATATATTAAAAATTTTAATTTTAAATTTAAAAAATTTGAATATTAAAAATTTAAATTTTAAATATTAAAAATTTAAATATTAAATTTTAGAAATTTAAATATTATATTTTAAAAATTTAAATATTAAAAATTTAAATTTTTAATATTAAAAATTTAAATATTAAATTTTATAAAATTAGATTTTAAATATTAAAAATTTAAATATTAAAATTTTAAAAATTTAAATATTAAAATTTTAAAAATTTAAATATTAAATTTTAAAAATTTAAAAATTAAAAAGTTAAATTTTGAATTCCAAAAATTTAAATATTAAATTTTAAAAATTTACATATTTAATTTTAAAAATTTAAATATTAAATTTTAAAAAATTAAATATTAAAATTTGAAATTTTATATTTTAGAAATTTAAAAAATAAAAAGTTAAATTTTAAATTTTAAAAATTTAAATATAAAATTTTAGAAATTTAAATATTAAACTTTAAATATTTAAATATTAAATTTGAAAAATTTAAATATTAAAAATTTAAATTTCATATTTTAAAAATTTAAATATTAAATTTTCAAAATTTAATTATTAAAAAGTTAAATTTTATATTTTAAAAATTTAAATATTATAGTTTAAAAATTTAAATACTGAAAATTTAAATTTTATATTTTAAAAATTTAAATATTAAAGTTTAAAAATTTAAATATTAAAGTTTAAAACTTTAAATATTAAATTTTAAAACTTTATATATTATAAATTTTAATTTAAATTTAAAAAATTTGAATATTAAAAATTTAAATTTTAAATATTAAATATTTAAATATTTAATTTTAAAAAATTAAATTTTAAATATTAAAAATTTAAATATTAAATTTTAAAAATTTAAATATTAAAATTTTAAAAATTTAAATATTAAAATTTTAAATTTTAATATTAAATTAAATATTAAATTTTAAAAATTTAAATATTAAATTTTAAAAATTTAAATTTTAAGTTTTGAAAATATAAATATTAAATTTTTAAAATTTAATTATTATAAATTTAAATTTTAAATTATAAAAATTTATATTTTAAATTTTAAAAATTTAAATTTTAAATTTTAAAAATTTAAATATTAAATTTTAAATATTTAAGTATTAAATTTTAAAAATTTAAATATTAAGAATTAAAATTTTAAATTTTGAAAATTTAAATATTAAATTTTAAAAATTTAATTACTAAAAATTTAAATTTTAAATTTTAGAAATTTAAATATTAAACTTTAAATATTTAAATATTAAATTTTAAAAAATTAAATTTTAAATATTAAAAATTTAAATATTATATTTTAAAAATTTAAATATTGAAAATTTAAATTTTATATTTTAAAAATTTAAACATTAAAGTTTAAAAATTTAAATATTAAGGTTTAAAACTTTAAATATTAAATTTTAAAACTTTATATATTAAAAATTTTAATTTAAAATTTAAAAAATTTGAATATTAAAAATTTAAATTTTAAATATTAAAATTTTAAATATTAAATTTTAGAAATTTAAATATTATATTTTAAAAATTTAAATATTAAAAATATAAATTTTTAATATTAAAATTTTAAATTTTATATTTTAGAAATTTAAATATTAAGTTTTAAAAATTTAAATATTAAATTTCAAAAATTTAAAATTAAATTTTAGATATTTAAATATTAAATTTTAAAAATTTAAATATTAAAAATTTAAATTGTGAAAATTTAATATTTAAATTTTTAAAATATGAAATTTAAATTTTTAAAATATGAAATTTAAATTTTTAATATTTAAATTTTTCAAATTTAATATTTAAATATTTAAAGTTTAATATTTAAATTTCTAAAATTTAAAATTTAAATTTTAAGTAATTAAATTTTTAAAATTTAATATTTAAATTTTCAAAATTTAAAATTTTAATTTTTAATATTTAATTTTTTAAAATTTAATATTTAAATATTTAAAATTTAAAATTTAAATTTTTAAAATTTAAAATTTAACTTTTTATTTTTTAAATTTCTAAAATATAAAATTTCAAATTTTAATATTTAATTTTTTAAAATTTAATATTTAAATTTCTAAAATTAAATATATAAATTTTTAAAATTTAATATTTATATTTTCAAAATTTATTATTTAAATTTTTAAAATTCAAAATTTAACTTTTTAATTTTTAAATTTTTAAAATTTAATATTTAAATTTTTAAAATATAAAATTAAAATTTTTAAAATTTAATATTTAAATTTTTAATATTAATATTTAAATTTTTAATATTAATATTTAAATTTTTAATATTCAAATTTTTAAAACTTAAAATTTAAATTTTTAATATTTAAATTTTCAAAATTTAATACTTAAATTTCTAAAATTTAATTTTAAATTTTTGAATTTTAATATTTAAATTTTTAAAACTTAATATTTAAATTTCTAAATATAAAATTTAAAATTTTAATATTAAAAATTTATATTTTTAATATTTAAATTTTTAAAATATAATATTTAAATTTCTAAAATTTAATATTTAAATTTTTAATATTTAAAATTTAAATTTTTAATATTAAAAATTTAAATTTTAAATTTAAAAAATTTGAATATTAAAAATTTAAATTTTAAATATTAAAAATTTAAATATTAAATTTTAGAAATTTAAATATTATATTTTAAAAATTTAAATATTAAAAATATAAATTTTTAATATTAAAATTTTAAATTTTATAATTTAGAAATTTAAATATTAAGTTTTAAAAATTTAAATATTAAATTTCAAAAATTTAAAATTAAATTTTAGAAATTTAAATATTAAATTTTAAAAATTTAAATATTAAAAATTTAAATTTTAAATTTTAAAAATTTGAATATTAAAAATTTAAATATTAATATTAAAAATTTAAATATTAAATTTTAAAAATTTTAATTTTATATTTTAAAAATTTAAATATTAAATTTTAAAAATTTAAAAATTAAAAACTTAAATTTTGAATTTTAAAAATTTAAATAATAAATTTTGAAAATTTAAATATTAAATTTTAAAAATTTATATATTTAATTTTAGAAATTTAAATATTAAATTTTAAAAAATTAAATATTACAATTTGAAATTTTATATTTTAGAAATTTAAAAAATAAAAAGTTAAATTTTGATTTTTAAAAATTTAAATATTAAATTTTAAAAATTTAAATATTAAAAATTTAAATTTTAAATTTGAAAATTTAAATATTAAATTTTAAAAATTTAATTACTAAAAATTTAAATTTTAAATTTTAGAAATTTAAATATTAAACATTAAATATTTAAATATTAAATTTGAAAAATTTAAATATTAAAATTGTAAATTTTATATTTTAGAAATTTAAATATTAAATTTTAGATATTTAAATATTAAACTTTAAATATTTAAATATTAAATTTGAAAAATTTAAATATTAAAAATTTAAATTTCATATTTTAAAAATTTAAATATTAAATTTGAAAAATTTAAATATTAAAAATTTAAATTTCATATTTTAAAAATTTAAATTACATATTTTAAAAATTTAAATATTAAATTTTCAAAATTTAAAAATTAAAAACTTAAATTTTGAATTTTAAAAATTTAAATAATAAATTTTGAAAATATAAATATTAAATTTTTAAAATTTAATTATTATAAATTTAAATTTTAAATTTTAAAAATTTATATTTTAAATTTTAAAAATTTAAATTTTAAATTTTAAAAATTTAAATTTTAAATTTTAAATATTTAAATATTAAATTTTAAAAATTTAAATATTAAAAATTAAAATTTTAAATTTTGAAAATTTAAATATTAAATTTTAAAAATTTAATTACTAAAAATTTAAATTTTAAATTTTAGAAATTTAAATATTAAACTTTAAATATTTAAATATTAAATTTGAAAAATTTAAATATTAAAAATTTAAATTTCATATTTTAAAAATTTAAATTACATATTTTAAAAATTTATATATTAAATTTTCAAAATTTAATCATTAAAAAGTTAAATTTTATATTTTAAAAATTTAAATTTTAAATTTTAAAAATTTAAATTTTAAATTTTAAAAATTTAAATTTTAAATTTTAAAAATTTAAATATTAAAAATTTAATTATTAAAAAGTTAAATTTTATATTTTAAAAATTTAAATATTATAGTTTAAAAATTTAAATACTGAAAATTTAAATTTTATATTTTAAAAATTTAAATATTAAAGTTTAAAAATTTAAATATTAAAGTTTAAAACTTTAAATATTAAATTTTAAAACTTTATATATTAAAAATTTTAATTTTAAATTTAAAAAATTTGAATATTAAAAATTTAAATTTTAAATATTAAAAATTTAAATATTAAATTTTAGAAATTTAAATATTATATTTTAAAAATTTAAATATTAAAAATTTAAATTTCATATTTTAAAAATTTAAATTACATATTTTAAAAATTTAAATATTATATTTTCAAAATTTAATCATTAAAAAGTTAAATTTTATATTTTAAAAATTTAAATATTATATTTTAAAAATTTAAATATTGAAAATTTAAATTTTATATTTTAAAAATTTAAATATTAAAGTTTAAAAATTTAAATATTAAAGTTTAAAACTTTAAATATTAAATTTTAAAACTTTATTTATTAAAAATTTTAATTTTAAATTTAAAAAATTTGAATATTAAAAATTTAAATTTTAAATATTAAAAATTTAAATATTAAATTTTATAAATTTAAATATTATATTTTAAAAATTTAAATATTAAAAATATAAATTTTTAATATTAAAATTTTAAATTTTATATTTTATAAATTTAAATATTAAGTTTTAAAAATTTAAATATTAAATTTCAAAAATTTAAAATTAAATTTTAGAAATTTAAATATTAAATTTTAAAAATTTAAATATTAAAAATTTAAATTTTAAATTTTAAAAATTTGAATATTAAAAATTTAAATATTAATAATAAAAATTTAAATATTAAATTTTAAAAATTTTAATTTTATATTTTAAAAATTTAAATTTTAAATTTTAGATATTTAAATATTAAACTTTAAATATTTAAATATTAAATTTGAAAAATTTAAATATTAAAAATTTAAATTTCATATTTTAAAAATTTAAATATTAAATTTTTGAAATTTAAATATTAAAAATTTAAATTTTATATTTTTAAAACTTAAATATTATACTTTAAAAGTTTAAATATTGGAAATTTAAATTTAATTTTTATTTTATATTTTAAAAATTTAAATATTACATTTTAAAAATTTGAATTTTAAATTTTGAAAATATAAATATTAAATTTTAAAAATTTAATTATTATAAATTTAAATTTTAAATTTTAAAAATTTAAATTTTAAATTTTATAAATTTAAATTTTAAATTTTAAAAATTTAAATTTTAAATTTGAAAATTTAAATATTAAATTTTAAAAATTTAATTACTAAAAATTTAAATTTTAAATTTTAGAAATTTAAATATTAAACATTAAATATTTAAATATTAAATTTGAAAAATTTAAATATTAAAAATTTAAATATTAAAAATTTAAATTTCATATATTAAAAATTTAAATTTCATATTTTAAAAATTTAAATATTAAATTTTTAAAATTTAATTATTAAAAAGTTAAATTTTATATTTTAAAAATTTAAATATTATATTTTAAAAATTTAAATATTGAAAATTTAAATTTTATATTTCAAAAATTTAAATATTAAAGTTTAAAAATTTAAATATTAAAGTTTAAAACTTTAAATATTAAATTTTAAAACTTTATATATTAAAAATTTTAATTTTAAATTTAAAAAATTTGAATATTAAAAATTTAAATTTTAAATATTAAAAATTTAAATATTAAATTTTAGAAATTTAAATATTATATTTTAAAAATTTAAATATTAAAAATATAAATTTTTAATATTAAAATTTTAAATTTTATATTTTAGAAATTTAAATATTAAGTTTTAAAAATTTAAATATTAAATTTCAAAAATTTAAAATTAAATTTTAGAAATTTAAATATTAAATTTTAAAAATTTAAATATTAAAAATTTAAATTTTAAATTTTAAAAATTTGAATATTAAAAATTTAAATATTAATATTAAAAATTTAAATATTAAATTTTAGAAATTTAAATATTATATTTTAAAAATTTAAATATTAAAAATTTAAATATTAAAAATTTAAATATTAAATTTTAGAAATTTAAATATTATATTTTAAAAATTTAAATATTAAAAATATAAATTTTTAATATTAAAATTTTAAATTTTATATTTTAGAAATTTAAATATTAAGTTTTAAAAACTTAAATATTAAATTTCAAAAATTTAAAATTAAATTTTAGAAATTTAAATATTAAATTTTAAAAATTTAAATATTAAAAATTTAAATTTTAAATTTTAAAATTTTTATATTAAAAATTTAAATATTAATATTAAAAATTTAAATATTAAATTTTAAAAATTTTAATTTTATATTTTAAAAATTTAAATATTAAATTTTAGATATTTAAATATTAAACTTTAAATATTTAAATATTAAATTTGAAAAATTTAAATATTAAAAATTTAAATTTCATATTTTAAAAATTTAAATATTAAATTTTTGAAATTTAAATATTAAAAATTTAAATTTTATATTTTTAAAACTTAAACATTATACTTTAAAAGTTTAAATATTGGAAATTTAAATTTTATATTTTAAAAATTTTTATTTTATATTTTAAAAATTTAAATATTACATTTTAAAAATTTAAATTTTAAATTTTGAAAATATAAATATTAAATTTTAAAAATTTAATTATTATAAATTTAAATTTTAAATTTTAAAAATTTAAATTTTAAATTTTAAAAATTTAAATTTTAAATTTTAAAAATTTAAATTTTAAATTTGAAAATTTATATATTAAATTTTAAAAATTTAATTACTAAAAATTTAAATTTTAAATTTTAGAAATTTAAATATTAAATTTTAAAAATTTAAATATTAAAAATTTAAATTTTAAATTTTAAAAATTTGAATATTAAAAATTTAAATATTAATATTAAAAATTTAAATATTAAATTTTAGAAATTTAAATATTATATTTTAAAAATTTAAATATTAAAAATTTAAATATTAAAAATTTAAATATTAAATTTTAGAAATTTAAATATTATATTTTAAAAATTTAAATATTAAAAATATAAATTTTTAATATTAAAATTTTAAATTTTATATTTTAGAAATTTAAATATTAAGTTTTAAAAACTTAAATATTAAATTTCAAAAATTTAAAATTAAATTTTAGAAATTTAAATATTAAATTTTAAAAATTTAAATATTAAAAATTTAAATTTTAAATTTTAAAATTTTTATATTAAAAATTTAAATATTAATATTAAAAATTTAAATATTAAATTTTAAAAATTTTAATTTTATATTTTAAAAATTTAAATATTAAATTTTAGATATTTAAATATTAAACTTTAAATATTTAAATATTAAATTTGAAAAATTTAAATTTTAAAAGTTTAAATTTCATATTTTAAAAATTTAAATATTAAATTTTTGAAATTTAAATATTAAAAATTTAAATTTTATATTTTTAAAACTTAAACATTATACTTTAAAAGTTTAAATATTGGAAATTTAAATTTTATATTTTAAAAATTTTTATTTTATATTTTAAAAATTTAAATATTACATTTTAAAAATTTAAATTTTAAATTTTGAAAATATAAATATTAAATTTTAAAAATTTAATTATTATAAATTTAAATTTTAAATTTTAAAAATTTAAATTTTAAATTTTAAAAATTTAAATTTTAAATTTTAAAAATTTAAATTTTAAATTTGAAAATTTATATATTAAATTTTAAAAATTTAATTACTAAAAATTTAAATTTTAAATTTTAGAAATTTAAATATTAAACATTAAATATTTAAATATTAAATTTGAAAAATTTATGTATTAAAAATTTAAATTTCATATATTAAAAATTTAAATTTCATATTTTAAAAATTTAAATATTAAATTTTTAAAATTTAATTATTAAAAAGTTAAATTTTATATTTTAAAAATTTAAATATTATATTTTAAAAATTTAAATATTGAAAATTTAAATTTTATATTTTAAAAATTTAATTATAAAAGTTTAAAAATTTAAATATTAAAGTTTAAAACTTTAAATATTAAATTTTAAAACTTTATATATTAAAAATTTTAATTTTAAATTTAAAAAATTTGAATATTAAAAATTTAAATTTTAAATATTAAAAATTTAAATATTAAATTTTAGAAATTTAAATATTATATTTTAGAAATTTAAATATTAAAAATTTAAATTTTTAATATTAAAAATTTAAATATTAAATTTTAAAAAATTAAATTTTAAATATTAAAAATTTAAATATTAAAATTTTAAATTTTATATTTTAGAAATTTTAATATTAAGTTTTAAAAATTTAAATATTAAATTTCAAAAATTTAAAATTAAAATTTAGAAATTTAAATTTTAAATTTTAAAAATTTAAATATTAAAAATTTAAATTTTAAATTTTAAAAATTTGAATATTAAAAATTTAAATATTAATATTAAAAATTTAAATATTAAATTTTAAAAATTTTAATTTTATATTTTAAAAATTTAAATATTAATTTTTAAAAATTTAAAAATTAAAAAGTTAAATTTTGAATTCTAAAAATTTAAATATTAAATTTTAAAAATTTACATATTTAATTTTAAAAATTTAAATATTAAATTTTAAAAAATTAAATATTAAAATTTGAAATTTTATATTTTTGAAATTTAAAAAATAAAAAGTTAAATTTTAAATTTTAAAAATTTAAATATAAAATTTTAGAAATTTAAATATTAAACTTTAAATATTTAAATATTAAATTTGAGAAATTTAAATATTAAAAATTTAAATTTCATATTTTAAATATTTAAATTTTAAATTTTAGAAATTTAAATATTAAGTTTTAAAAATTTAAATATTAAATTTCAAAAATTTAATATTAAATTTTAGAAATTTAAATATTAAATTTTAAAAATTTAAATATTAAAAATTTAAATTTTAAATTTTAAAAATTTGAATATTTAAAATTTAAATATTAATATTAAAAATTTAAATATTAAATTTTAGAAATTTAAATATTATATTTTAAAGATTTAAATATTAAAAATTTAAATATTAAATTTTAGAAATTTAAATATTATATTTTAAAAATTTAAATATTAAAAATTTAAATTTCATATTTTAAAAATTTAAATTACATATTTTAAAAATTTAAATATTAAATTTTCAAAATTTAATCATTAAAAAGTTAAATTTTATATTTTAAAAATTTAAATATTCTATTTTAAAAATTTAAATATTGAAAATTTAAATTTTATATTTTAAAAATTTAAATATTAAAGTTTAAAAATTTAAATATTAAAAATTTAAATTTTAAATTTTAAATATTTGAATATTAAAAATTTAAATATTAATATTAAAAATTTAAATATTAAATTTTAAAAATTTTAATTTTATATTTTAAAAATTTAAATATTAAATTTTAGATATTTAAATATTAAACTTTAAATATTTAAATATTAAATTTGAAAAATTTAAATATTAAAAATTTAAATTTCATATTTTAAAAATTTAAATATTAAATTTTTGAAATTTATATATTAAAAATTTAAATTTTATATTTTTAAAACTTAAATATTATACTTTAAAAGTTTAAATATTGGATATTTAAATTTTATATTTTAAAAATTTTTATTTTATATTTTGAAAATTTAAATATTACATTTTAAAAATTTAAATTTTAAATTTTGAAAATATAAATATTAAATTTTAAAAATTTAATTATTATAAATTTAAATTTTAAATTTTAAAAATTTAAATTTTAAATTTTATAAATTTAAATTTTAAATTTTAAAAATTTAAATTTTAAATTTGAAAATTTAAATATTAAATTTTAAAAATTTAATTACTAAAAATTTAAATTTTAAATTTTCGAAATTTAAATATTAAACATTAAATATTTAAATATTAAATTTGAAAAATTTAAATATTAAAAATTTAAATTTCATATATTAAAAATTTAAATTTCATATTTTAAAAATTTAAATATTAAAATTTTAAATTTTATATTTTAGAAATTTAAATATTAAGTTTTAAAAATTTAAATATTAAATTTCAAAAATTTAAAATTAAATTTTAGAAATTTAAATATTAAATTTTAAAAATTTAAATATTAAAAATTTAAATTTTAAATTTTAAAAATTTGAATATTAAAAATTTAAATATTAATATTAAAAATTTAAATATTAAATTTTAAAAATTTTAATTTTATATTTTAAAAATTTAAATATTAAATTTTAAAAATTTAAGAATTAAAAAGTTAAATTTTGAATTCTAAAAATTTAAATATTAAATTTTAAAAATTTTAATTTTATATTTTAAAAATTTAAATATTACATTTTAAAAATTTCAATTTTAAATTTTGAAAATATAAATATTAAATTTTAAAAATTTAATTATTATAAATTTAAATTTTAAATTTGAAAATTTAAATATTGAATTTTAAAAATTTAATTACTAAAAATTTAAATTTTAAATTTTTAAAATATTAATAATTAATTAATTAAATTTATTATTAAAAAGTTAAATTTTATATTTTAAGTTAAATTTTATATTTTAAAAATTTAAATATTATATTTTAAAAATTTAAATATTAAAAATTTAAATTTTTAATATTAAAAATTTAAATATTAAATTTTAAATATTAAAAACTTAAATATTAAATTTTAAAAATTTAAAAATTAAAAAGTTAAATTTTGAATTTTAAAAATTTAAATAATAAATTTTGAAAATTTAAATATTAAATTTTAAAAATTTATATATTTAATTTTAGAAATTTAAATATTAAATTTTAAAAAATTAAATATTAAAATTTGAAATTTTATATTTTAGAAATTTAAAAAATAAAAAGTTAAATTATAAATTTTAAAAATTTAAATATTAAATTTTAGATATTTAAATATTAAACTTTAATTATTTAAATATTAAATTTGAAAAATTTAAATATTAAAAATTTAAATTTCATATTTTAAAAATTTAAATATTAAATTTTAAAAATTTAAATATTAAATTTTAAAAATTTAAATTTTAAGTTTTGAAAATAAAAATATTAAATTTTTAAAATTTAATTATTATAAATTTAAATTTTAAATTTTAAAAATTTAAATTTTAAATTTTAAAAATTTAAATTTTAAATTTTAAAAATTTAAATTTTAAATTTTAAAAATTTAAATATTAAATTTTAAAAATTTAAATATTAAAAATTAAAATTTTAAATTTTGAAAATTTAAATATTAAATTTTGAAAATTTAAATATTAAATTTTCAAAATTTAATTATTAAAAAGTTAAATTTTATATTTTAAAAATTTAAATATTATAGTTTAAAAATTTAAATACTGAAAATTTAAATTTTATATTTTAAAAATTTAAATATTAAAGTTTAAAACTTTAAATATTAAATTTTAAAACTTTATATATTAAAAATTTTAATTTTAAATTTAAAAAATTTGAATATTAAAAATTTAAATTTTAAATATTAAAAATTTAAATATTAAATTTTAGAAATTTAAATATTATATTTTAAAAATTTAAATATTAAAAATTTAAATTTCATATTTTAAAAATTTAAATTACATATTTTAAAAATTTAAATATTAAATTTTCAAAATTTAATCATTAAAATGTTAAATTTTATATTTTAAAAATTTAAATATTCTATTTTAAAAATTTAAATATTGAAAATTTAAATTTTATATTTTAAAAATTTAAATATTAAAGTTTAAAAATTTAAATATTAAAAATTTAAATTTTAAATTTTAAAAATTTGAATATTAAAAATTTAAATATTAATATTAAAAATTTAAATATTAAAATTTTAAATTTTATATTTTAGAAATTTAAATATTAAGTTTTAAAAATTTAAATATTAAATTTCAAAAATTTAAAATTAAATTTTAGAAATTTAAATATTAAATTTTAAAAATTTAAATATTAAAAATTTAAATTTTAAATTTTAAAAATTTGAATATTAAAAATTTTAAATATTAATATTAAAAATTTAAATATTAAATTTTAAAAATTTTAATTTTATATTTTAAAAATTTAAATATTAAATTTTAAAAATTTAAAAATTAAAAAGTTAAATTTTGAATTCTAAAAATTTAAATATTAAATTTTAAAAATTTTAATTTTATATTTTAAAAATTTAAATATTACATTTTAAAAATTTCAATTTTAAATTTTGAAAATATAAATATTAAATTTTAAAAATTTAATTATTATAAATTTAAATTTTAAATTTGAAAATTTAAATATTGAATTTTAAAAATTTAATTACTAAAAATTTAAATTTTAAATTTTTAAAATATTAATAATTAATTAATTAAATTTATTATTAAAAAGTTAAATTTTATATTTTAAGTTAAATTTTATATTTTAAAAATTTAAATATTATATTTTAAAAATTTAAATATTAAAAATTTAAATTTTTAATATTAAAAATTTAAATATTAAATTTTAAATATTAAAAACTTAAATATTAAATTTTAAAAATTTAAAAATTAAAAAGTTAAATTTTGAATTTTAAAAATTTAAATGATAAATTTTGAAAATTTAAAAATTAAATTTTAAAAATTTATATATTTAATTTTAGAAATTTAAATATTAAATTTTAAAAAATTAAATATTAAAATTTGAAATTTTATATTTTAGAAATTTAAAAAATAAAAAGTTAAATTATAAATTTTAAAAATTTAAATATTAAATTTTAGATATTTAAATATTAAACTTTAATTATTTAAATATTAAATTTGAAAAATTTAAATATTAAAAATTTAAATTTCATATTTTAAAAATTTAAATATTAAATTTTAAAAATTTAAATATTAAATTTTAAAAATTTAAATTTTAAGTTTTGAAAATAAAAATATTAAATTTTTAAAATTTAATTATTATAAATTTAAATTTTAAATTTTAAAAATTTAAATTTTAAATTTTAAAAATTTAAATTTTAATTTTAAAAATTTAAATTTTAAATTTTAAAAATTTAAATTTTAAATTTTAAAAATTTAAATATTAAATTTTAAAAATTTAAATATTAAATTTTAAAAATTTAAATATTAAAAATTAAAATTTTAAATTTTGAAAATTTAAATATTAAATTTTAAAAATTTAATTACTAAAAATTTAAATTTTAAATTTTAGAAATTTAAATATTAAACTTTAAATATTTAAATATTAAATTTGAAATATTTAAATATTAAAAATTTAAATTTCATATTTTAAAAATTTAAATTTCATATTTTAAAAATTTAAATATTAAATTTTCAAAATTTAATTATTAAAAAGTTAAATTTTATATTTTAAAAATTTAAATATTATGGTTTAAAAATTTAAGTACTGAAAATTTAAATTTTATATTTTAAAAATTTAAATATTAAATTTTAAAACTTTATATATTAAAAATTTTAATTTTAAATTTAAAAAATTTGAATATTAAAAATTTAAATTTTAAATATTAAAAATTTAAATATTAAATTTTAGAAATTTAAATATTAAATTTTAAACATTTAAATATTAAAAATTTAAATTTTAAATTTTAAAAATTTGAATATTAAAAATTTAAATATTAATATTAAAAATTTAAATATTAAATTTTAAAAATTTTAATTTTATATTTTAAAAATTTAAATATTAAATTTTAGATATTTAAATATTAAACTTTAAATATTTAAATATTAAATTTGAAAAATTTAAATATTAAAAATTTAAATTTCATATTTTAAAAATTTAAATATTAAATTTTTGAAATTTAAATATTAAAAATTTAAATTTTATATTTTTAAAACTTAAACATTATACTTTAAAAGTTTAAATATTGGAAATTTAAATTTTATATTTTAAAGATTTTTATTTTATATTTTAAAAATTTAAATATTACATTTTAAAAATTTAAATTTTAAATTTTGAAAATATAAATATTAAATTTTAAAAATTTAATTATTATAAATTTAAATTTTAAATTTTAAAAATTTAAATTTTAAATTTTAAAAATTTAAATTTTAAATTTTAAAAATTTAAATTTTAAATTTGAAAATTTATATATTAAATTTTAAAAATTTAATTACTAAAAATTTAAATTTTAAATTTTAGAAATTTAAATATTAAATTTTAAAAATTTAAATATTAAAAATTTAAATTTTAAATTTTAAAAATTTGAATATTAAAATTTTAAATATTAATATTAAAAATTTAAATATTAAATTTTAGAAATTTAAATATTATATTTTAAAAATTTAAATATTAAAAATTTAAATATTAAAAATTTAAATATTAAATTTTAGAAATTTAAATATTATATTTTAAAAATTTAAATATTAAAAATATAAATTTTTAATATTAAAATTTTAAATTTTATATTTTAGAAATTTAAATATTAAGTTTTAAAAACTTAAATATTAAATTTCAAAAATTTAAAATTAAATTTTAGAAATTTAAATATTAAATTTTAAAAATTTAAATATTAAAAATTTAAATTTTAAATTTTAAAATTTTTATATTAAAAATTTAAATATTAATATTAAAAATTTAAATATTAAATTTTAAAAATTTTAATTTTATATTTTAAAAATTTAAATATTAAATTTTAGATATTTAAATATTAAACTTTAAATATTTAAATATTAAATTTGAAAAATTTAAATATTAAAAATTTAAATTTCATATTTTAAAAATTTAAATATTAAATTTTTGAAATTTAAATATTAAAAATTTAAATTTTATATTTTTAAAACTTAAACATTATACTTTAAAAGTTTAAATATTGGAAATTTAAATTTTATATTTTAAAAATTTTTATTTTATATTTTAAAAATTTAAATATTACATTTTAAAAATTTAAATTTTAAATTTTGAAAATATAAATATTAAATTTTAAAAATTTAATTATTATAAATTTAAATTTTAAATTTTAAAAATTTAAATTTTAAATTTTAAAAATTTAAATTTTAAATTTTAAAAATTTAAATTTTAAATTTGAAAATTTATATATTAAATTTTAAAAATTTAATTACTAAAAATTTAAATTTTAAATTTTAGAAATTTAAATATTAAACATTAAATATTTAAATATTAAATTTGAAAAATTTATGTATTAAAAATTTAAATTTCATATATTAAAAATTTAAATTTCATATTTTAAAAATTTAAATATTAAATTTTTAAAATTTAATTATTAAAAAGTTAAATTTTATATTTTAAAAATTTAAATATTATATTTTAAAAATTTAAATATTGAAAATTTAAATTTTATATTTTAAAAATTTAATTATAAAAGTTTAAAAATTTAAATATTAAAGTTTAAAACTTTAAATATTAAATTTTAAAACTTTATATATTAAAAATTTTAATTTTAAATTTAAAAAATTTGAACATTAAAAATTTAAATTTTAAATATTAAAAATTTAAATATTAAATTTTAGAAATTTAAATATTATATTTTAGAAATTTAAATATTAAAAATTTAAATTTTTAATATTAAAAATTTAAATATTAAATTTTAAAAAATTAAATTTTAAATATTAAAAATTTAAATATTAAAATTTTAAATTTTATATTTTAGAAATTTTAATATTAAGTTTTAAAAATTTAAATATTAAATTTCAAAAATTTAAAATTAAAATTTAGAAATTTAAATTTTAAATTTTAAAAATTTAAATATTAAAAATTTAAATTTTAAATTTTAAAAATTTGAATATTAAAAATTTAAATATTAATATTAAAAATTTAAATATTAAATTTTAAAAATTTTAATTTTATATTTTAAAAATTTAAATATTAATTTTTAAAATTTTAAAAATTAAAAAGTTAAATTTTGAATTCTAAAAATTTAAATATTAAATTTTAAAAATTTACATATTTAATTTTAAAAATTTAAATATTAAATTTTAAAAAATTAAATATTAAAATTTGAAATTTTATATTTTAGAAATTTAAAAAATAAAAAGTTAAATTTTAAATTTTAAAAATTTAAATATAAAATTTTAGAAATTTAAATATTAAACTTTAAATATTTAAATATTAAATTTGAGAAATTTAAATATTAAAAATTTAAATTTCATATTTTAAATATTTAAATATTAAATTTTAGAAATTTAAATATTAAGTTTTAAAAATTTAAATATTAAATTTCAAAAATTTAATATTAAATTTTAGAAATTTAAATATTAAATTTTAAAAATTTAAATATTAAAAATTTAAATTTTAAATTTTAAAAATTTGAATATTTAAAATTTAAATATTAATATTAAAAATTTAAATATTAAATTTTAGAAATTTAAATATTATATTTTAAAGATTTAAATATTAAAAATTTAAATATTAAATTTTAGAAATTTAAATATTATATTTTAAAAATTTAAATATTAAAAATTTAAATTTCATATTTTAAAAATTTAAATTACATATTTTAAAAATTTAAATATTAAATTTTCAAAATTTAATCATTAAAAAGTTAAATTTTATATTTTAAAAATTTAAATATTCTATTTTAAAAATTTAAATATTGAAAATTTAAATTTTATATTTTAAAAATTTAAATATTAAAGTTTAAAAATTTAAATATTAAAAATTTAAATTTTAAATTTTAAAAATTTGAATATTAAAAATTTAAATATTAATATTAAAAATTTAAATATTAAATTTTAAAAATTTTAATTTTATATTTTAAAAATTTAAATATTAAATTTTAGATATTTAAATATTAAACTTTAAATATTTAAATATTAAATTTGAAAAATTTAAATATTAAAAATTTAAATTTCATATTTTAAAAATTTAAATATTAAATTTTTGAAATTTATATATTAAAAATTTAAATTTTATATTTTTAAAACTTAAATATTATACTTTAAAAGTTTAAATATTGGATATTTAAATTTTATATTTTAAAAATTTTTATTTTATATTTTAAAAATTTAAATATTACATTTTAAAAATTTAAATTTTAAATTTTGAAAATATAAATATTAAATTTTAAAAATTTAATTATTATAAATTTAAATTTTAAATTTTAAAAATTTAAATTTTAAATTTTATAAATTTAAATTTTAAATTTTAAAAATTTAAATTTTAAATTTGAAAATTTAAATATTAAATTTTAAAAATTTAATTACTAAAAATTTAAATTTTAAATTTTCGAAATTTAAATATTAAACATTAAATATTTAAATATTAAATTTGAAAAATTTAAATATTAAAAATTTAAATTTCATATATTAAAAATTTAAATTTCATATTTTAAAAATTTAAATATTAAAATTTTAAATTTTATATTTTAGAAATTTAAATATTAAGTTTTAAAAATTTAAATATTAAATTTCAAAAATTTAAAATTAAATTTTAGAAATTTAAATATTAAATTTTAAAAATTTAAATATTAAAAATTTAAATTTTAAATTTTAAAAATTTGAATATTAAAAATTTAAATATTAATATTAAAAATTTAAATATTAAATTTTAAAAATTTTAATTTTATATTTTAAAAATTTAAATATTAAATTTTAAAAATTTAAGAATTAAAAAGTTAAATTTTGAATTCTAAAAATTTAAATATTAAATTTTAAAAATTTTAATTTTATATTTTAAAAATTTAAATATTACATTTTAAAAATTTCAATTTTAAATTTTGAAAATATAAATATTAAATTTTAAAAATTTAATTATTATAAATTTAAATTTTAAATTTGAAAATTTAAATATTGAATTTTAAAAATTTAATTACTAAAAATTTAAATTTTAAATTTTTAAAATATTAATAATTAATTAATTAAATTTATTATTAAAAAGTTAAATTTTATATTTTAAGTTAAATTTTATATTTTAAAAATTTAAATATTATATTTTAAAAATTTAAATATTAAAAATTTAAATTTTTAATATTAAAAATTTAAATATTAAATTTTAAATATTAAAAACTTAAATATTAAATTTTAAAAATTTAAAAATTAAAAAGTTAAATTTTGAATTTTAAAAATTTAAATAATAAATTTTGAAAATTTAAATATTAAATTTTAAAAATTTATATATTTAATTTTAGAAATTTAAATATTAAATTTTAAAAAATTAAATATTAAAATTTGAAATTTTATATTTTAGAAATTTAAAAAATAAAAAGTTAAATTATAAATTTTAAAAATTTAAATATTAAATTTTAGATATTTAAATATTAAACTTTAATTATTTAAATATTAAATTTGAAAAATTTAAATATTAAAAATTTAAATTTCATATTTTAAAAATTTAAATATTAAATTTTAAAAATTTAAATATTAAATTTTAAAAATTTAAATTTTAAGTTTTGAAAATAAAAATATTAAATTTTTAAAATTTAATTATTATAAATTTAAATTTTAAATTTTAAAAATTTAAATTTTAAATTTTAAAAATTTAAATTTTAAATTTTAAAAATTTAAATTTTAAATTTTAAAAATTTAAATATTAAATTTTAAAAATTTAAATATTAAAAATTAAAATTTTAAATTTTGAAAATTTAAATATTAAATTTTGAAAATTTAAATATTAAATTTTCAAAATTTAATTATTAAAAAGTTAAATTTTATATTTTAAAAATTTAAATATTATAGTTTAAAAATTTAAATACTGAAAATTTAAATTTTATATTTTAAAAATTTAAATATTAAAGTTTAAAACTTTAAATATTAAATTTTAAAACTTTATATATTAAAAATTTTAATTTTAAATTTAAAAAATTTGAATATTAAAAATTTAAATTTTAAATATTAAAAATTTAAATATTAAATTTTAGAAATTTAAATATTATATTTTAAAAATTTAAATATTAAAAATTTAAATTTCATATTTTAAAAATTTAAATTACATATTTTAAAAATTTAAATATTAAATTTTCAAAATTTAATCATTAAAATGTTAAATTTTATATTTTAAAAATTTAAATATTCTATTTTAAAAATTTAAATATTGAAAATTTAAATTTTATATTTTAAAAATTTAAATATTAAAGTTTAAAAATTTAAATATTAAAAATTTAAATTTTAAATTTTAAAAATTTGAATATTAAAAATTTAAATATTAATATTAAAAATTTAAATATTAAAATTTTAAATTTTATATTTTAGAAATTTAAATATTAAGTTTTAAAAATTTAAATATTAAATTTCAAAAATTTAAAATTAAATTTTAGAAATTTAAATATTAAATTTTAAAAATTTAAATATTAAAAATTTAAATTTTAAATTTGAAAATTTATATATTAAATTTTAAAAATTTAATTACTAAAAATTTAAATTTTAAATTTTAGAAATTTAAATATTAAACATTAAATATTTAAATATTAAATTTGAAAAATTTATGTATTAAAAATTTAAATTTCATATATTAAAAATTTAAATTTCATATTTTAAAAATTTAAATATTAAATTTTTAAAATTTAATTATTAAAAAGTTAAATTTTATATTTTAAAAATTTAAATATTATATTTTAAAGATTTAAATATTGAAAATTTAAATTTTATATTTTAAAAATTTAATTATAAAAGTTTAAAAATTTAAATATTAAAGTTTAAAACTTTAAATATTAAATTTTAAAACTTTATATATTAAAAATTTTAATTTTAAATTTAAAAAATTTGAACATTAAAAATTTAAATTTTAAATATTAAAAATTTAAATATTAAATTTTAGAAATTTAAATATTATATTTTAGAAATTTAAATATTAAAAATTTAAATTTTTATTATTAAAAATTTAAATATTAAATTTTAAAAAATTAAATTTTAAATATTAAAAATTTAAATATTAAAATTTTAAATTTTATATTTTAGAAATTTTAATATTAAGTTTTAAAAATTTAAATATTAAATTTCAAAAATTTAAAATTAAAATTTAGAAATTTAAATTTTAAATTTTAAAAATTTAAATATTAAAAATTTAAATTTTAAATTTTAAAAATTTGAATATTAAAAATTTAAATATTAATATTAAAAATTTAAATATTAAATTTTAAAAATTTTAATTTTATATTTTAAAAATTTAAATATTAATTTTTAAAATTTTAAAAATTAAAAAGTTAAATTTTGAATTCTAAAAATTTAAATATTAAATTTTAAAAATTTACATATTTAATTTTAAAAATTTAAATATTAAATTTTAAAAAATTAAATATTAAAATTTGAAATTTTATATTTTAGAAATTTAAAAAATAAAAAGTTAAATTTTAAATTTTAAAAATTTAAATATAAAATTTTAGAAATTTAAATATTAAACTTTAAATATTTAAATATTAAATTTGAGAAATTTAAATATTAAAAATTTAAATTTCATATTTTAAATATTTAAATATTAAATTTTAGAAATTTAAATATTAAGTTTTAAAAATTTAAATATTAAATTTCAAAAATTTAATATTAAATTTTAGAAATTTAAATATTAAATTTTAAAAATTTAAATATTAAAAATTTAAATTTTAAATTTTAAAAATTTGAATATTTAAAATTTAAATATTAATATTAAAAATTTAAATATTAAATTTTAGAAATTTAAATATTATATTTTAAAGATTTAAATATTAAAAATTTAAATATTAAATTTTAGAAATTTAAATATTATATTTTAAAAATTTAAATATTAAAAATTTAAATTTCATATTTTAAAAATTTAAATTACATATTTTAAAAATTTAAATATTAAATTTTCAAAATTTAATCATTAAAAAGTTAAATTTTATATTTTAAAAATTTAAATATTCTATTTTAAAAATTTAAATATTGAAAATTTAAATTTTATATTTTAAAAATTTAAATATTAAAGTTTAAAAATTTAAATATTAAAAATTTAAATTTTAAATTTTAAAAATTTGAATATTAAAAATTTAAATATTAATATTAAAAATTTAAATATTAAATTTTAAAAATTTTAATTTTATATTTTAAAAATTTAAATATTAAATTTTAGATATTTAAATATTAAACTTTAAATATTTAAATATTAAATTTGAAAAATTTAAATATTAAAAATTTAAATTTCATATTTTAAAAATTTAAATATTAAATTTTTGAAATTTATATATTAAAAATTTAAATTTTATATTTTTAAAACTTAAATATTATACTTTAAAAGTTTAAATATTGGATATTTAAATTTTATATTTTAAAAATTTTTATTTTATATTTTAAAAATTTAAATATTACATTTTAAAAATTTAAATTTTAAATTTTGAAAATATAAATATTAAATTTTAAAAATTTAATTATTATAAATTTAAATTTTAAATTTTAAAAATTTAAATTTTAAATTTTATAAATTTAAATTTTAAATTTTAAAAATTTAAATTTTAAATTTGAAAATTTAAATATTAAATTTTAAAAATTTAATTACTAAAAATTTAAATTTTAAATTTTCGAAATTTAAATATTAAACATTAAATATTTAAATATTAAATTTGAAAAATTTAAATATTAAAAATTTAAATTTCATATATTAAAAATTTAAATTTCATATTTTAAAAATTTAAATATTAAAATTTTAAATTTTATATTTTAGAAATTTAAATATTAAGTTTTAAAAATTTAAATATTAAATTTCAAAAATTTAAAATTAAATTTTAGAAATTTAAATATTAAATTTTAAAAATTTAAATATTAAAAATTTAAATTTTAAATTTTAAAAATTTGAATATTAAAAATTTAAATATTAATATTAAAAATTTAAATATTAAATTTTAAAAATTTTAATTTTATATTTTAAAAATTTAAATATTAAATTTTAAAAATTTAAGAATTAAAAAGTTAAATTTTGAATTCTAAAAATTTAAATATTAAATTTTAAAAATTTTAATTTTATATTTTAAAAATTTAAATATTACATTTTAAAAATTTCAATTTTAAATTTTGAAAATATAAATATTAAATTTTAAAAATTTAATTATTATAAATTTAAATTTTAAATTTTAAAAATTTAAATTTTAAATTTTAAAAATTTAAATTTTAAATTTTAAAAATTTAAATTTTAAATTTGAAAATTTATATATTAAATTTTAAAAATTTAATTACTAAAAATTTAAATTTTAAATTTTAGAAATTTAAATATTAAACATTAAATATTTAAATATTAAATTTGAAAAATTTATGTATTAAAAATTTAAATTTCATATATTAAAAATTTAAATTTCATATTTTAAAAATTTAAATATTAAATTTTTAAAATTTAATTATTAAAAAGTTAAATTTTATATTTTAAAAATTTAAATATTATATTTTAAAGATTTAAATATTGAAAATTTAAATTTTATATTTTAAAAATTTAATTATAAAAGTTTAAAAATTTAAATATTAAAGTTTAAAACTTTAAATATTAAATTTTAAAACTTTATATATTAAAAATTTTAATTTTAAATTTAAAAAATTTGAACATTAAAAATTTAAATTTTAAATATTAAAAATTTAAATATTAAATTTTAGAAATTTAAATATTATATTTTAGAAATTTAAATATTAAAAATTTAAATTTTTAATATTAAAAATTTAAATATTAAATTTTAAAAAATTAAATTTTAAATATTAAAAATTTAAATATTAAAATTTTAAATTTTATATTTTAGAAATTTTAATATTAAGTTTTAAAAATTTAAATATTAAATTTCAAAAATTTAAAATTAAAATTTAGAAATTTAAATTTTAAATTTTAAAAATTTAAATATTAAAAATTTAAATTTTAAATTTTAAAAATTTGAATATTAAAAATTTAAATATTAATATTAAAAATTTAAATATTAAATTTTAAAAATTTTAATTTTATATTTTAAAAATTTAAATATTAATTTTTAAAATTTTAAAAATTAAAAAGTTAAATTTTGAATTCTAAAAATTTAAATATTACATTTTAAAAATTTCAATTTTAAATTTTGAAAATATAAATATTAAATTTTAAAAATTTAATTATTATAAATTTAAATTTTAAATTTGAAAATTTAAATATTGAATTTTAAAAATTTAATTACTAAAAATTTAAATTTTAAATTTTTAAAATATTAATAATTAATTAATTAAATTTATTATTAAAAAGTTAAATTTTATATTTTAAGTTAAATTTTATATTTTAAAAATTTAAATATTATATTTTAAAAATTTAAATATTAAAAATTTAAATTTTTAATATTAAAAATTTAAATATTAAATTTTAAATATTAAAAACTTAAATATTAAATTTTAAAAATTTAAAAATTAAAAAGTTAAATTTTGAATTTTAAAAATTTAAATAATAAATTTTGAAAATTTAAATATTAACTTTTAAAAATTTATATATTTAATTTTAGAAATTTAAATATTAAATTTTAAAAAATTAAATATTAAAATTTGAAATTTTATATTTTAGAAATTTAAAAAATAAAAAGTTAAATTATAAATTTTAAAAATTTAAATATTAAATTTTAGATATTTAAATATTAAACTTTAATTATTTAAATATTAAATTTGAAAAATTTAAATATTAAAAATTTAAATTTCATATTTTAAAAATTTAAATATTAAATTTTAAAAATTTAAATTTTAAGTTTTGAAAATAAAAATATTAAATTTTTAAAATTTAATTATTATAAATTTAAATTTTAAATTTTAAAAATTTAAATTTTAAATTTTAAAAATTTAAATTTTAAATTTTAAAAATTTAAATATTAAATTTTAAAAATTTAAATATTAAATTTTAAAAATTTAAATATTAAAAATTAAAATTTTAAATTTTGAAAATTTAAATATTAAATTTTGAAAATTTAAATATTAAATTTTCAAAATTTAATTATTAAAAAGTTAAATTTTATATTTTAAAAATTTAAATATTATAGTTTAAAAATTTAAATACTGAAAATTTAAATTTTATATTTTAAAAATTTAAATATTAAAGTTTAAAACTTTAAATATTAAATTTTAAAACTTTATATATTAAAAATTTTAATTTTAAATTTAAAAAATTTGAATATTAAAAATTTAAATTTTAAATATTAAAAATTTAAATATTAAATTTTAGAAATTTAAATATTATATTTTAAAAATTTAAATATTAAAAATTTAAATTTCATATTTTAAAAATTTAAATTACATATTTTAAAAATTTAAATATTAAATTTTCAAAATTTAATCATTAAAAAGTTAAATTTTAATTTTAAAAAGTTAATTTTTAATTATTATAAATTTAAATTTTAAATTTTAAAAATTTAAATTTTAAATTTTAAAAATTTAAATTTTAAATTTTAAAAATTTAAATTTTAAATTTGAAAATTTAAATATTAAATTTTAAAAATTTAATTACTAAAAATTTAAATTTTAAATTTTAAAATATTAATAATTAATTAATTAAATTAATTATTAAAAAGTTAAATTTTATATTTTAAGTTAAATTTTATATTTTAAAAATTTAAATATTATATTTTAAAAATTTAAATATTAAAAATTTAAATTTTTAATATTAAAAATTTAAATATTAAATTTTAAAAAATTAAATTTTAAATATTAAAAACTTAAATATTAAATTTTAAAAATTTAAAAATTAAAAAGTTAAATTTTGAATTTTAAAAATTTAAATAATAAATTTTGAAAATTTAAATATTAAATTTTAAAAATTTATATATTTAATTTTAGAAATTTAAATATTAAATTTTAAAAAATTAAATATTAAAATTTGAAATTTTATATTTTAGAAATTTAAAAAATAAAAAGTTAAATTGTAAATTTTAAAAATTTAAATATTAAATTTTAGATATTTAAATATTAAACTTTAAATATTTAAATATTAAATTTGAAAAATTTAAATATTAAATTTTAAAAATTTAAATTTTAAGTTTTGAAAATAAAAATATTAAATTTTTAAAATTTAATTATTATAAATTTAAATTTTAAATTTTAAAAATTTAAATTTTAAATTTTAAAAATTTAAATTTTAAAAATTTAAATTTTAAATTTTAAAAATTTAAATATTAAATTTTAAAAATTTAAATATTAAATTTTAAAAATTTAAATATTAAATTTCAAAAATTTAAAATTAAATTTTAGAAATTTAAATATTAAAAATTTAAATTTTATATTTTTAAAATTTAAATATTATACTTTAAAAGTTTAAATATTGGAAATTTAAATTTTATATTTTAAAAATTTTAATTTTATATTTTAAAAATTTAAATATTACATTTCAAAAATTTAAATATTTAAGTTTAAAAATTTAAATATTAAAGTTTAAAACTTTAAATATTAAATTTTAAAACTTTAAATATTAAAAATTTTAATTTTAAATTTAAAAAATTTCAATATCAAAAATTTAAATTTTAAATATTAAAAATTTAAATATTAAATTTTAGAAATTTAAATATTAAATTTTAAAAATTTAAATATTAAAAATTTAAATTTTTAATATTAAAAAATTAAATATTAAATTTTAAAACATTAAATTTTAAATATTAAATTTTAAAAATTTAACTATTAAAATTTTAAAAATTTAAATATTAAAATTTTAAATTTTATATTTTAGAAATTTAAATATTAAGTTTTAAAATTTTAAATATTAAATTTCAGAAATTTAAATATTAAATTTTAGAAATTTAAATATTAAATTTTAAAAATTTAAATATTAAAAATTTAAATTTTAAATTTTAAAAATTTCAATATTAAAAATTTAAACATTAATATTAAAAATTTAAATATTAAATTTTAAAAATTTTAATTTTATATTTTAAAAATTTAAATATTAAATTTTAAAAATTTAAAAATTAAAAAGTTAAATTTTGAATTTTAAAAATTTAAATAATAAATTTTGAAAATTTAAATATTAAATTTTAAAAATTTATTTATTTAATTTTAGAAATTTAAATATTAAATTTTAAAAAATTAAATATTAAAATTTCATATTTTAAAAATTTAAATATTAAATTTTAGAAATTTAAATATTAAATATTAAATTTTATATTTTAAAAATTTAAATATATTTTAAAAATTTAAATATTGGAAATTTAAATTTTATATTTTAAAAATTTAAATATTAAATTTTAAATTTTAAATTTTAAAAATTTAAATTTTAATTTTTAAAAATTTAAATATTAAATTTTAAAAATTTAAATATTAAAAATTAAAATTTTAAATTTTGAAAATTTAAATATTAAATTTTAAGAATTTAATTACTAAAAATTTAAATTTTAAATTTTAAAAATTTAAATATTAAACTTTAAAAATTTAAATATTAACTTTTAAAAATTTAAATATTAAAAATTTAAATTTTAAAAATTTGAATATTAAATTTTAAAAATTTTACATTTTACATTTTACGTTTTCCATTTTGCATTTTACCTTTCACATTTCACATTTCACATTTCACATTTCACATTTCACATATCACATTTCACATATCACATATCACATTTCACATATCACATTTCACATGTCAATTTTCACATTTCACATTTCACATTTTACATTTTATATTATTTTATATTCTATAAACAACAAAAAATAGAAAAAGCATACATTTAAACATTAAAATATAAAATCACAAAATTATAAAATACAACTGGTATTGAAATAAAAAGAAGGGAAAGTAACAATGTACCGCAAGCGATTCTAAATTCGACTGACTGCAGATCTGTCGTTGACTGTTCATATATACTACATTAACCAATATCTACATTACATTATGTAATTATGTACACATGTAAGTATGTGCATTTCATATTTATTTTAAAAAAATCAGTTATTTTCTGTTGCTTTTTTAATGAATAAATTCTGGGGGTCTACCACGAACCCGAGTGAGATATCTCACCCGGTGAGTTAACTCACTTATGACATCAATGTGGCAACAGCGCATTTCGTCTTTGTTTACAATATTTTCTCCACTATAAAGTCCAAAATAATAAAAATAATTGAATCATTGTATTAATAAGTTATTACTTGGTAATAAAAAAAGTCCAGGAGAACTTCCACGAAAATCTATGAGATATTTTATTCGGTTCGAATGACGTTATTCTTGTAGGGGTGTCCAAACGCCTTTTACAATGCCGGTGACTTGTATTACAGGTGAGATATCTCACCCAAAACCGGTGACTTTACACGGTTGGTGTTGAGTGAGTGAGATTTGTCACATTTTGCGTGAGTTCGGATTATGTGGATTTCTTGATATATATTGATACCTTGAGTGTTTTAAAGACATTATTATATTTATTTACATCAATTAGGAATATATAAAGTTTTAAATTTAGGTTAATTTGTCGTGAGTTCAAGTTGAATGTTTTGTTGATATTATATATTTTTTTGATCTATTATGACAATGTTACGTCAGTAGCAATAAAAAATATTTGATATAAAATAATTCCGTTGTTTATTAGGTATTAATAAAACAAATGATTTGATTGTGTTTTCAATTAAGATTGTCAAACCTTAACGAATAAAATTTAATTTATACTGTACAATGTATCATATAATTAAGTGAGGTAGAGTTTATTAAATTGTGTGTGGTACTAATAGATATCTTTCATATATTGTTGAAATATTCCATCTATTTATAAATCGTTAGCTCAACACCAAAGGTTTACCTGTGTAAGGTAAATTTAATTTTATGCTTCATTTGTTAATATATAATTTGAAAATTGTAGCTACTTGCAGCTTTGCGTTTTTATACCTCAGTTAGTTTTCAAGTAGATATCATATGTAATTAGTTTATAAGTTTCCCATTAGGAATTGCTTCAAAAAGTAAAAAATACATTGATATGATAGATACATCAGCTTAAGTTATTAACACTCAAGATAAGAAGGATATCTTCAAAATGTTGAAGGGTTAAACATTTATAGAAAAAAGATAAATACTAAAACTTAATTGTAAGTACAACATTATAATGTATATATTCTTGTTTTTTATGAAAAATATAATTTCCCAGAAATCACAAAACGTACTGTTTGCACACATGTAGCATTTGTACGAATTGAAAAGATATCAATCCATCAATAATTATGCTTACTTATTAAAGACATCATCAATTATTGACAAAATTGCAGATATGTGGGACAACTCTAGATATTTCAAATGTCACCATACATCCTGGAAAAATAAATTGCATTGAAAATATATTTGGGCACATACGTTGGATTGGGACGAGAGAACAATGACAAGATTGGATTTTAATCAAAGTATCGGCGCTCTTTTTCTATATATTTAGCTCATCTCTCAAGAAATTTATGGGTACCATTCCAAACAAGAACTTCATCTTCCATTGAACTCCATTGATTATTTGTTGTCGGGAACGGACGTAGTTCACTAGTACTTTCGGATCCCACCGCACACATTACATCTTCATCTACCCAAACCTATCCGATCTCGCACTCAATGTTGATGGCGTTACTCATTACCCATTATTTTTTACCTTTGAAAATTTCAAAATATATTAATTTTTGATTGTGATACCCTTTCGTTATGGCGTAAAAGCATCATGTCACGTAGTTTTTCGTTATTCCTTCAGTTTGTGTGAAATCCATTTTCCAACCTTTTGAATCTTTCCTATGACTTTCAGGCAATCGGAAATGGTTTACCGGGTAACATTCAACTCCTCCACCATCATTTGTTGTATTTGTATATCATGTTTGTCCAATAATACTTGTAATTCATTTTGAAACTTTTTTGGTCGATTTTCGTATTTTTTGACAATAACATTGAAATCGCCACTTAATGGTTACAGCACGATTGCCATAAGTCTCGATAAGAATTTAATCATTTTCCTATGCCTTTCTCTTTGATTAAACAAAAAAAATATCACAGACCATAAATGCTGTTTATTTGGCTCAACATTCGTCATGTTTACCAAGAAAAAAAAATCTTTTTAATTCATAAAGAACTAAATGAATATGTTGTATTGTAGTGGAAAGTCCTACCAACAAAGCAGTTGTTTGCGATTATCTTTTGCTTCAATATGTTTTATGTACGGACTCTTATGTAACAGAGCTAGAAAACCGTTAATAAATGACTTCGTGGGAGAATTTTTAGACCACCACTTTGTTTAGATTCTCACGAATTTTTTCATATTTTTATGGGTTTTCTTAAAATTAATCTTACATTTGGTAATCGTAAAATAGTCGTAAAATACAAAATTTATTTTAAAAATTACTTATCTTAATCTAAACGTTCGTTGATTTTTTTTAACACATGTGTTCTTTTCGAACCCTTATCTAGTGTCAGGGTGTGGTCGCACAGTGGGTTCGAAGTTTAAATAGTGATATTTCTATGTAGAACTTATTCAGTAATTAAATTAAATTAATTAAAGGAAAATGTAATAATTTACCCCAACAGGAAATTTTAGAAAATTGTAACTTTGTTCTTTTATTTTGTCTTATTTAAGTTAATGAATTGATTTTTAAAAAAGATTGAAAATGTTTGTAAGTACAATGGTTTTTCCTTATGCAAATAACATCAGAATTGTAATATTATTGAAACAATGAATTGTATTGTATTTTGAATTGCATTAAGGTTTTTTAGACCAAGTACATTATTATTATTTAGATTAGGGTTTCATATAGAAAAACTCTTAAATTAATTTGGCAACAATGTTGAGAAAAGGAACATTTGTTTCGTTCATCTGATTGGTTGAAGTAGGATCGTTGTTGGAGACATTCAGATTCTTAAGGGTCTTAAGTCACCACCTACTTCACCCCTTCCTAGAATCCGAGTTTATAAAACTCTGGGATTCATTTATTTCGGTAGATTTTTACCCGAATTTTTCAAGTGTCGAGATCGAAGTTCGGTAAAGTTGCAGAATCGGTCACTCTAAGGAATATTTGTAGCGCATGCGTCAACTGGATTTGAAATCGTCTGTTTCGGAGATTTTAGACAGCATAGTTGCCAGATTTCATTTTTAACGAAATATGTAGAGAAATGATTTTTAGAAAAATATATATGTAATTTATTATGTTTTTCATGTATGACTTATATTATTTATGTGGTTGAATTCGAAAAGAGATAAAATTCGGCAAATCACTTTATTAATTAGTATATTCATTTTTTATTTACTCTATATTTCTTTGGTAGTTTAACTATCTAATTAAAAGTTCTTTATTAAATAATTAGGTAAATTTACAACATTAATATAAAATTAACAAAAAAGATATATTTATATATTTTATAATAAAAAAAAATTAATTAAAACAAAAAAAACTATTCCACTGGATATTGCTCACTAATACAATTTAAAATGCTCATAAACATATTATGATTTTTAAATTTATTTCTCCATATGAATTCGTGGAGGTACGATGGAAACAGATCTTCCGAGGAACAGTCATGGTCTATGTAACTCGAAAAAAATTGTTCAATACAAATATAGTATAAATTTATTAATAAATTGGAATAAATTAAAAAATAATAAAAATTAAAAACATTTTTAATTAAATACAATACAATTATCTATATAGTAAAATATATTAATTAATTAACGACCCGTATCAATAAATTAAGATTGTACAAAAAAAAATAATAAATGCAGCACACAAATAATCTATAATGTAAGATAACTTAAAATATGACTGCTAACAAATTAAAAATAATCTTACTAAAGGAATAAAAGTATAATATTTTAAAAATGAGAAAGATCTATAAAGTAAAATATATTAAATGAGCATACAAATAAATTAAGAAAGTAATTAGCAGAAGAATAGGAATAATATATTGTTTTTAAAAACGCCATGAGAATATAATCTGTAAAGTATAATATTTTAATAATGAGCAATAATCATCAAATTAGAAGAAATAATATACTTACCAAAAAAATAAAAAGTATAATACATACACAACAACACAACAATAATTCAACCATAAAAAATGATTCGAATATTTTGACCGTTGCAAACCGACAACACTGCACTTCAAAATGTTCAAGAAGCGCGAAATCAGCGCCTTACGACGCATGCGCTATATAATGTTCCTTAGAGTGACCGATTCTGCAACTTTACCCGAAGTTCTTTTAGTTGTTTTTACTTACTGTTTGTCAAAGTTCAACCTTTTTGCCAAGAATTTAAGTAAATTTAAATTATTCAATTTTTTTCTATTTATATTTATTTGTTTTTGTTTTTCTTATATTTATTTTGTTAATATAGTTAGGTTAATTAAAATTGAGTTTTAATTAATTCCGAACTAGAAATTAAAGAACAATAAAACAGTGAGTAGAAATTATCTAATATTTCGGTTTGGTGAAAGGTGTGAGTATTGAGTGTAATACATCACCTTAGTTGAAGAAGATCTGTTCAACAAAAACAAAGGTTAGTGATATTGAAATTAATTATGGAGTAAGAATTGTATAGTCTAACCTCATAAATATTTTGTGTAAAATTAAATCGCTCCCTTTAACCTGTTGTAACGAGTCTTTCAAAAAGACTTTGGTTATACCAATTGAATTATCATCGGTAACCCGTTACACTTGATAGAAAAACATTTCAAACTTGCACACCTAATAAACAAATTGATAGTTCACAAATTATATTTTAATGATTAAAATATACACAAACCTTTCTTTAACCATTTCAAGTTAATTAAACATTATTTTTTGCACTTGTATGAATTTTGTTTGGACGTCAAATTTTAAATTTGTAAATATAAATTAACCTAAAATATGAATTCCCCTAAAATTTACCAAATATAAACACGAAATGCGCTGTTGCCACGTTGATTTCGGAAGTGAGTTAACTCACCGGGTGAGATATCTCACTCGAGTTCGTGGTAGACCCCCTGATTTGGATAACTCCACACCATCTGTTTCAGGTTGTTCATCCAAATAGTCAATGAGTATATTCGCTGCATCTTTGGCTTTTTAATGACTTCTTTTAATTAAAACACATTCACTTTTATCAGAATCCTCACTTTGCTCAGACCTCTGTTACCGTCGTGTGGTTGGGTTTGCATTTGCATCATTAAGTTTTTTCGACGTCTTTTCATCGCTTGGATCACACATTGATCCATTGGCTGAACGATTGTGGTAACATTTGGAGGAAGATATATACAAAAATGTTGCCATCTTCAGATTTAAGTTGGTCAGGGTGGGCAGGCACATTGTCTAGTAACAATACGGCTTTTGGAGGGAGATTATTTTCACTAAAAAACGTTTTCACCCGTGTAATAAATTTTTCAAAAAAACACTTTTTGAAAATTTGTCTCTAAATCCATGTTGCTTTCTAGTTATAATATAATAATTAACAGTAAAAGTTGGATTTCCCTACAACCGCTAATTTTAATTTATGTGTTCACGAAGCATTGGCACAGCACTAAACCGCTATACGGTCTTTCTTTACCTTGAAACTTGGGGTATCAGTTTTAGAACCTACTTCTAACGTTCTGTTGGACATTGCTTTCCAGTAAAGACAAGTCTCGTCATCATTGTAAACCTGCTAGGGTTTCAAATCGTGTTGCTTCATAATATTTTCCAAATGGTAGCAGAACTCGACCATACCAACATCATTCCCACTCAACATTTTTCCCTCGATATAACTCTCGTATTCCGTGACACTTCTTGAACCTGTACAGCTAACCGGAGGATGCAGAGAAGTGTCCTTCAATCTTCATTTGTATGTGGAAATTGTCGGCTTGCTCCCCAGGATAGATCCACCTTGTTGTGGTCCTGGGGCACGGTACCGCTCCACAAGCCAGTGGTAGTGGGAAGCTAACGGATCTAACTGCAAGTCCAATCCACCCCCAGGAAGATTTCGGATCTTCCTCTGATTGGACTTGTTCTTCCGAACCCAGTTGACAGAGGGCTGGCATCTTTGTCAGTTCTGTCTTCTGGTTCAGCATACCCCGTATATGCAAATATACGTTCTTTTCCCTCATGTATGATTTATCATACATGGCAAACACTATGGCTATGATCTTCGCATCGGTGTCCGGAGAGGGGTTTTTAAACTTTCCCCTCTTCGTCCCCTAAACAAAAAAAAAAAATGGCTTGCTTAACACATATAGGTCCTGATACGGGTACCTGCTGAGCTCTTTTCTCTAGAAACCATCATCGCATCATCAACTTCTTGAAAGGTGGGTTTTTTAAAGTTCTTATTTCGGAAATAGCACTAGTACTATCAGATTTGGCTACGAAATGTTGTAAATCATCCTTTTTTCAAACTTATGTACAATTTCTATTTTATGCTCTATAGTTAGAGATTGCTACTTTGAACAAGGCATCCTTCTTACATAAAGAAAAATATTTATCCAACGAGAAAAGAAATAAATGATTTTATAAATAGGAACAATTTAAATCGCACTGCAGCAGTAGTAAAATCAAAACTTCAACACCTTATTTAATTTAAGGGACCTTCGTTTTTATCTTTTAGAAGATTTTTTATTTGGGACCTTGTTTTCTTCTTAGAAAAGGTACAAAACAATCAACAAAATTTTAACTAGTAACTAATACCTACCGGTTTTTCTTTTCTCAGGTCAGACGAAATTTTTTTTTTTATCTTGTAGGACGTAATTTATTTACTATAAATTGTATGATAGAGTTTTTTATTTATTGTATAAACAACACTTTGCAAATAAAATATAATGAAACCAATATTTTGTTAATATTTTTGTTCGGACAATGCTTGCTTCCATTATCCATATTTTTGGTTTAGAGTGAAAATATTAGGCCTACTAAATTTTTCCAAAAATTCTTCTGTCTGTGGCCACACTGCACAGCGGGAAGACCCGCGTACAACTGCAGTCTCAAGTTGAGACTCTCAACTGTAATTAAATATTCTAGAAGTGCCAGCTGAGAGCATAAATGTTAAATAGACTTACATACTGCAGCTTTATTTAATTTATCTCAAGGAAAAATTTTAAACGACTCCATTTTTAATTAAATAATTCAAATTTGTTATATTAATTCTGTTTAGTGTCAATATGAACATTACACACTTTCAATACAAAATTACACGAATCACATTAAATAAATTTTTATACTTATACGATACATTTAAATAAGATAATACGAAAAGCACCATATAAAATAAAAAGAATTTTAATTTATGATATAATTAAAACCTAATATTAATAATTTTAATCATTAATTAATAAATAAGTAAAAATTAGTGACTAGATATTATCAGTGTTGTAATATGTGCAATATATACGGTACTACTGTTCTAACCAAGACGGGAATGCTGAATTCGGGGTTTTCACTTTGATATTAAATTGCTTCAGTGTTGCCTCCAAAGCCTGTTGATTTCCAGAAAAATATGCAGAAATCGCATTATGGAAAAGTAACAGTTGCTTGTGCATTACTTTTATCTGAAAAAAAAAAATATATATATATATAAATATAAATATGTATAATTATAAATTGTTAATAAACAATATATAAATAGGAGTCATTATATTTTAAATCGTTCGTTTAGGAGTAATTTGTTTGTTATATTTTTTGTTTATTCAATTATTCGTAGCTCATGTTCTTTTTAACATAATTATCTAGAAATAAAATTAAGACCTTATGGAAATACGTAAAAATATTTTTTACAAAACAATTTTTTGATTAATTACAGAATTAAAAAAATTAAAAGTTACGTGAATGATATATGTTTATATTAAATAGAAAACACTGTATATGTCAAATTGATAACTTCTAAATTCAACTCTTGAAAGTTTTATGAATTATAAATATTTTATGGAAAATGGAAAAATAGTTTCGACGACTTTTGTAAATATTAACAACATTGTCAAATATTCATCAAATTAAACCTTAATTTGTAAAAAGTATAAGAGAAAATATTTGAATTTATATTTCATAAAATGTCTTGAAAATGTGAGCCAAAGAAGGAAACATTTACTTATTCATTCATAATGAAAACAGTGTTTTATTTTTTGACAATTTAAAATTTTGTTTTTGAAACACTAGTTCGTAAGATATATTTTCTGTTCATTCATTTGGATTTCTTCCTATAAAATCTAGGTTGAAAGCGAATGAGCAAGATAAGTTGCCCCAAAACATGGCTTAAATATGCAAACAACTAACCGACAATAAAAGTAAAAGCTCATGTAGAAGTTCCTTATAATGTCCAAATGGATGAAAAGTATATTGAATATGAATATGAAAATATATGAATTATTTATGAGAAAATATTACACAAAAAATTAGGAACAATGTGAGCATTGTTGACCAACAATTGAATGACATTTAACTGTTGGCAAACTTAATAATAACTCAAACTTTTGGGTAAGATTGCCCTCATAACTACTCTGAATGCAGTTGCCCCAATATTGCGGCTCATTTCCTTTGAAGTACTGCATCGGGAACGAATATCATAAAACAGTTCGTCAACTGTTGAGCAATATAACACACACAGTTAAGCCGTATGATATTCATCAATAATCAACCGTATTTACTCAGTTTGTTTCGATCTAAAGTCGAATGTGTGAAAGTTATTTTTCATGCGAATTATTTACCTTTCCAATAAAATATATAGAACTTATATGAATCGATCCCCTTCAAATAAATAATAAGTTGTAAAACACAGGCATTTGCAAAGTTTTAATAAATGTGTAATCTCCATAGGTTGATAGAGAAAACATATGCCCAGCGCTGGATTATTCGTTTTTAATTTAATTTCTGGTTGATCATGGTTTTCCATTACGTCGCTTTCCATTTTTCTTGCAGTTTTCATCAAAGTCGATCAGGTTTTTCTTCCACTTCCCTTCCCAACCCAAAGTTTCAAGATTTCAATTGGTTTTGATATTTTCTCCTACATATTTTTCCGACGACATTCTATTTCAAGTGGCAGCAATCATTTTACCGGGACCCGTCGTCGTTTTAACCGTGGTTTCATCGGTACATAATATTCATTTTGAAAGCGTCCAACTAGAGAGACTTTTTTCGATCATCACTTTTTTATTTAAGTATAAACTTAATGATTTCTGTACAAATAAACTCAAAAATATTGCTAACATTTTCAGACCATAAGCGTCATTATTTCAAAGTTCCTCTTAAGTGTATATTTTAATTTTTTTACTAGCAATCTACTAGCATACAGACCATTTGTACAGATGATTCGAAACTCGCTATCACTTTCAAACGAACCATGGGTCACTACTTTGAATACGTTGTTAAAAGTAATATGCTTTTAAAAATATTTTCTTTATAGTTGTATAGTAACAAGAATTGAAATAAAAATGTGGAAGTACGACGTTATTAATCAAACCATTAAAATAGTTTTCACAGAAATATTCGATCTAATAATTCATATCTCATGGATGAACTCATCGTAATATAATCGTAAGAAATGTCAAAAACTTGCTTGCTGGACTGTGTATTACAAGTCTAAATAAACAACCTATGCGAAGAGTAAAACACAACAAAATAAAAACAATAGTCTGTCTGAAGCGTAATATGATGCCATGCCATATTAAGTTTTATAAAAATCTATATAAACAATTTGAAATGCGAAGATTTCTTTTATCGTATACTGACGTTACTAGGTTACATTTCCAACACTCCCTTTCAGCAACCATTCTGAGATTGATTAGAACAATACCAGAAACTCCTACAATTTACTTCATAAAAAACATAAAACACAAATACAATACAAGATTTTTTCCAATTAAATGTCTCAAAGGCAACGCCTACAATGGTAATGTTACAAATTGCCATTTTCATTTTTGATTGATAATGATAATGATTGACTGATAATGATGAATGATTGATAATGATCATGATAATGACAATGACAATGACAATGACAAGACAATGACAATGACAATGACAATGACAATGACAATGACAATGACAATGACAATAACAATGACAATGATAATGATAATAATAATTGTCATATGAATTATATATTTTGTAGGATTCAAAATATGATATGTAGTATAGTCTAGCAGTAACTTACGTGACTTGTAAATAAGTACATCATACTTAGATGATAAATACACATTTATAATTTTCTATGTATGTATTTTATTTAATACCTCGAAGGTTTGATAACTCATAAATCTATTTTTTATGTGCTAAAGCAAAAGTTACTAATACGTACTGATATCAAGAGAACTTCTTATAGCCATCTAGTAGTGCTAGGTGCATTTGTAATACTTACTCTATTTTCATCTAAGAACTTCATTTTAATAGTAACTTCTGCTCGCAGTTTCATAAACTGCTGCCTATGAAGTTCGTATCCTTGTTGTGCTTCTTCGAGTCCTATTGTACCATCTGGCTTTGTCGACATCGATTCTAAGTCAGTGCGATATGCATCATATTCAATGCGAGCTGCCTCATATTGTCTGATGCTCTGAAGCGTATCCTCGATTGTTTTATTACATAAAGTGTTTACAGATGAAATAAAAAAGTTTAAAGCTCCTAAAAGAGTTTCTCCGTTTTTTGTTAGATTTCGTTGTGTCTCTGAATTGTATAAAAATTCCTCTTGTAATTCTGGTGATTTTTGGGCTAGCTCAGAAAAGGCTTCTCCTAAGGCATGCTTAAAATGAATAATAAATAAATAACAATGACTAGTGTAAGGTTTCACAGATATCTAATATGTGAAAAAATAATTACTAATACTTACTTGAGTTTGAACCACATGATAGAAATGACTTGTTAGCGCTCTTGCGAGTCGTAAGACATTACTGTATTTTTTCTGTGTTTCCCGTAATTGGTCTATTTGACTCTCCAATTCTAAAATAATGATGAACATTTATATGTAAAAAAATAATTAAAACAGATAATTAAATAATTCAAAACTATGATAAATTACATAATGTAAGGCAAAAGTACTTCAAAAGTGTATGTTATATTAATTAAATTACGAATTATTTAAGTTAATCTTCTTTCTTGTTTGAATTAACGGTAAAAAATGTCTTTGATCACTCTTACGTTAAATTCACATAACGTATTACTGAAGTAGTCATGATTAGTCGAATATCTAATTATTTAATTATTAATATCGTTCAAATAATACTAAATTTTATCACGTTTAAGTATTTATATGGTTATTCGAATGTTTTGTTCTAAATATATATATATATATATATATATATATATATATATATATATATATATATATATATGTAGTGCAACTTGCGTGCACTTAATCTGACAATAATTATTGAATCTATTGATTGAATCTATCTATCCGAAGCACACGAATTTGTCACTCCATGGTATTTTTTTCTAATCGTTCTCTATGCACATTTGTTAATTTTACTTTTATTTGTTGTTTGTGGTCTTCCTTGATTATTCAGTTCTACGCATTCAAAATGGGGTTACTACATTTTCGTAATTATTTTATTATCATACACAACAAGGGTTTATAATTATTCTAGTTGATTTGTAAATTCTAATGATAACTAAAACTGTACGTTATAATATAATCGTATGAAAATCAACAGAAGTTGGACTACGAGTAAGACGTGTTATACATATCCTAAAATCGTAATAATTTTCACATTTTTGTCAGACAATTTTATGATTTGGCTACTTTAAGAAAGATGTAGCCGCTTAAGGGATAAAAAAGTGAAAATTATATTTTTTATTAATGAAAACCAAAGACTGATAAACCAATTTTAGTAAATTTATTTTCACATTTATTTAATTAAATTATTTATAAGAATATTTGTTTTTTATTTTGTTGTCCTATATTATTCTTTGAGAGTATGTATTTTATGTAATGTAATTGTTAATCCTCTCTTCTAGAAAGAATAAGTATTTTCATATTCATATTAATTAAACAAACCTAAAGTGTCTACTTGTATCTTTAGTTATTTCAATCAATATTAGTACAATGATTAATGCTTATATTATACTAAACACATGACTAAAACTATTCGGCGGTAGCGTTATTAAACAGTAACCACGTTGCTTTAAGACATCACAGAAGCGAATAATCATGTAATCATGTAATTGATAATAATAGATAAACAGACTATTTGAATCGTAAGAACCCATGAAAAATAACTTAAATGAGCATTAGTCTCATTGACCAGTGTCGAGTATCTAACTAAATTCAGTTGAATGATGATTCAAATTCAAATAAATCTTTAATCAATTAGACCATTATTATAACATAACACTGTCTATTTTAACAGGAATTATTAATTATTATTAAGCACATTTAATAAAATAAATAAACAAGGTTAATTAACTATTGTTTGGAACAATTATTGTAAGTACGATAAGCAAACATACCTGCATCATGTGTTCTTGAAGACTTGCCTAATTTTTCAAACATAAGCTGCTTTGTACATTTATATGTAGATATGGACCAATTCTTAAGATTTTCTATTTTTGAAGACGTCTTAAATATTGTTGAGTCATCAGTAGAGGTTGGTGTTGTAGGAGTTAATATTGCCGGGGAGCTTGTACATGTGGACAATCCAGTTGGGACCGACTTTGAATACGGATAAATTGAATTTGAAGCAACTGTAGATTCACTAGTTCTATTATCAGTTGGAGCATCCTTTAACATGTCGTGTATACTAGTACGCTCTGTACTTACAGAGCTTTTCAACTGAGACATTTGAAACAAATTAATACACCTATTATAAGCTACGAATGTACACAAGAAAGTGTTCGTCTTACTAATTTAATATTGAACTCTCACAACTTCATTTGTATCACGTAATATTTATAAAATTTTACAAAACAATTTATGTCTACATCTACGGGAGCTTAATATTATAGAAAAACTTAAATGCCACAAATTTTCTTTCTTCCTAGCGATGTGTCAAATACAAACAGGACTGCCAATGGTCCTTGTGAAAACCTTTAGTAATCAAGATACACAGACTAATATATTTTTTAATAAGTGATATGCTCCAGTGGTACCGACAGAAGAGAAAAGGATTTTTTGTCAGTGATGTTCGTCAGCACAGTAATAAATATAGCATGTGTATTATTTGAATGTGTAAACAATGTAGACAATGTAATATTTGTATAATTAATCCAATTTTCGGTAAAGGCACTGTATTATCAGAATATTAAACAAACATATATTTGTATTAAAAATAATCATAATCGTCCACAAAGCAGAATCAAAATTTGATATATCAAGCTCACTTCATTGTGGTTAAGCATCGCCCACACACTTAAAGCTTTGTAATTTTAGATTTTATAAATTGGTAACAGAAATCCCCCCAGGGGGGGACAAGCGAATAGGGACGGAGGGGCAACAGCCGATCATGGACGTTCGGAATCGGCGGAAAGGCACGACCTTTTTGTCTCGGGATGAGTTAGGGATTTATAATATTTGATTTTATAAATTGGTAGTAAAAATTCCCCAAAATTGTCGGGATGACCAGGGAATATTTCTTGTTTATAACATTGGGTTGGTACTTCTTAGGTTTTCTATGTAGGTTTTATATGAATCCCCCAAAATTTTCGAGATGAGTAAGAAATATCTAGTGTTTTTTGTTAGAGAAAATAATTTACTAGATTTCAAAACAGTGAATCATGGACGCGATAACTTGGTAGATTTAAGCTGAGGTTTTTGCTTTATGAAAATATATTTCATTCATATTTAAGAGGCTTTTTATATAACCAACTTACGTAATTTAATTGTTTGTGTTTGTCATTGTATATTATTTTATAAATCGTAATGTTAATATGTTAGTTTATTTCATTCATTTACATTGAATTCGTAAGTTAAGATTCGTTTGTATTAGTTTTATTTCATGCTTTCTGCTTTGTTATTTCTTTTGTCAAAATTCAGAAATATATTTATACAGCAGTTATGTTAGTTATAATAATTACATTATTATATAGTTTTAGTTTAGATGAATGTCGAAATGATGTATTCATTCGATCTATTATGTATCATTTAAATATATTATTCATTTTTCATTTTTTTCTTTTTTACCATGGATATACAATAAAATTTATGTGAAATGTTTAATTGTTTTATTTTTATATACCAGAAAAACCTAACCTATACACATTTGATGTAAATTTCAAATATATGATTTTCCGCCTTTTATAATGTGACAAATGGACAAAAAGATATCTATAATCTAGAAGAAACACCGTATTCAATCCGCATCCGGAAATTGTTTATAGTTATGTTTCTCTATTATAACATTGAGTTGGTGTTCATTTTTTATAAAATTATTCCTAAATATTGAGGCATGTTTTTTATTTATCTCGAACCATTTATAAATTGTGATGATGTCCCTTCTTCGTGTCGTAGAGTATAATAGTAAATGATAAACTTCTTAATAGAGTATTCTGTATCAATTTGACTTAACAACACAACTTCATCTATCTTGTCGGAAATAAATGAATGTAATAAACTCAGTGTCTTAGATAAACAGCAAAATGAGAAACGAGTTTTTCTTTTTGATATTATAAAATTATTTTTTATTTTTTGCACTTTTTTAACTCTTCAATTTATTTTTTGCTTTATTTACTTATTTCAAATTATAAATATTTATATGCTTTTTTAAGTACTTTTTATTGTTTACGTTTTTTCATCCAATCTCGATAAAAAATGCGAACAACCTATAAAGATACAATTTGTTATGTCTTTATGTTTAAAAAAATAAATCCTGCTTAATTTTTATTATTTGCCTCAGCCTTTCAATAACATTCACGGGTTCCACCAAAAATAGCTGCTGTTTAAAACTTAAAATGATTTTTAACAAAAGCCAAATTATGTGGACGTTATTCTAAAACTTCTTTAAGAAGTCTTTCAGTTAAGATTAACTATTGAAAATGACGGCGACATAAGAACGAAATATATCACAGATATTAATGTTAGTACCGTGCAACGTAGACCAAGGGAAAACAACAGAAACAGGACTGCCCAATAGAAATTCACATGTGAACTTTTGAATTTACTAAGTACGACGTCTCATGTTCAGTTCAATCCGGAATATACCGTCAGCACCATTAAATATGGAAGAGGTGGAATTATGGAAATGGACCCTTAATAAAAAAAACAGTAGTTCTGCATGATAATTAATCAAAACATTGAGTGAAGATTATAAGAATTATGTACTGCCACAAAATCCTGATTGGAAGACTATAGAGAATCTCTGGTACCTAGTGAATTACATTGGTACTAATATCCAGGAAAATTTCATAACCAAGATAATTTTATCATTTAAAGCCACATTTGCAATGCATTACATATATATGTAGATGTGGATAATAAAATAGCGGCTTTGATAGATAATGTTTTTTATATCATTCTTCTAATAACTAATAATACTTAAGAAATAGGAAAGTATATTTATTATTATTCATAGTTATAGCCTGTTCAATCAAAAAAATATTACACAATATTACAAAATTACTGTTTCTACACTAATGGCCAGGATGTAATACCTATATCTAAAATGTTCAAGTAGACAGGAAAGCGAAAAAACAAAAATGCAAGTATTAAGCATAATGCTTAAAATCTAGTCTCTACACACAAGTAAAAAATAAATTCTTATGGTTCTTAATTTCAGAACTTAACAAACAAAAACAAAAACCTTGGTAGTTTTTCATGTTTTATTTTGAAGTGTGCACTAATGTTACATATTACATGTTTAAAATAGTTTACTGTTTAAAATTAATCTAGGAATATCATTCTCAATCAGCTAGAAAATATATTCTCAAATACAAGTACAAGTTGGACTAAGTACGTTGTACTAATATTGATTTACTAACAATAATCACAATAAGTCAACATTTTTTATAGAAATATATGTCACATGTACATTAACCAATTTAATATATTAGAAGAATAAAAATTATAAAAACAAGAATATAAGTACCAGTTAACAATAATCATATAAATTAATGTAAATCAAAAAATAAATATGGGATTTTACCATTAATCTGAAGAACATCATACAAAAATATAAGTTAATATGTACATATAAACAACAATAAGAACAATAGCACATGCTTTAGTAACTTTTCGGGTTCAAATTTAAATGCGGGCGTAGAAAAAATTAAAAACCAGAGCAGACAAAACTTGCAATGCTTTTGCATAATAATACGGAGGAATTTATATTTTCATTTCCATTCATAGGAGATAATTTATATTTTTTTATAAAATTATACAATAATGGTTAACATGTTATCAATTTTTAATATATATATTAACAAAAAGAAATTAAATAAAATTTTAAAAATATTCCTTGTAATGTTTAGATAAAATTATATTTTCATAGTTTTGAAACTATAGTTTCTGCCCCGTCAATTGATCACAGAGAGCAGCCAGCTGCTGACATTCATTTGTTTTTTGTTCCAAAGCATTTTCAATCGACTTAACCTTAATATCCATGCGCTTTACTATTGCATTTAGTTGGTTTTCTTTCTCTTGAAAAGACTTTTGTTGCTGGAGTATATCCCTATTTGATCTGAAAACGAAAATCAGATTTACATATTTGTTTTTACAAGGAATAATGCTCAGTTAATGATAAATTAATTTTAACATATTCTAGAACTGTTGAAAAAAATACGCCACATTGGTGACAGGGTATGAATTATAGATACATGTAATTACTATTAACGAGTAATTGCCCGTTAAAAGTCTTTGAAACAAACCACCAACATATCACCACTCTTTCTATCCAAGTATTGAAAATTGTAGGAATTAAAAGAATTAACATAAAATGTTTTCTTAATATAGAATTAAAATTATTGAAGCCGTTTTGAGCACAAGTTTATATAAACTTGTATATCGAAAATATGCTTAGGACGTCACCCTTGCATATTCGCCGCTTATTCAGTTATTTTTATTATTTTGTAAACCGAGTAATCAACTGATAACAAAGAAAATAAAACAATATCTACATGATATCCTTTAATGAACTTAGCATGCAGAATGTAGGAAATTTCATATAGAAGTCTCTTTTAATTCTTTACATTACGTTAGGCATCTATTTAATTAAGTAGGTGAATCATTCATAAAATTTGCTCTTTGGAAAAATGTCTTGTAAGATACTTCCAAGAAAAAAAGTTATTTCATTGTTACATATTAAATTTTGAAATAAAAGGATAAATAGAAACGACCCATATACAAACCTTTCTATTTGATTTTTAGCATGTGTCTTAAGATATTCATAACGTTCCTCCATCTGTTTGGCAGCTTTCTCAGCAGTTACTAAAGCTGCTTTCATTGTCTCTTCATTACATTTATATCCTTCAACAATAGTTTTTAATCGTTCATATTTCCTAAAACATAAATTTGATTAAAGAATCTATTTTAGATGAATTTTAAATGATATTCCTTAATATGATAAATCCAGTTTTATTCGGGACGTTATTACCCAAATTATTATTACACTCAGTATGTTTGTCATAACGTGTTATAAAAATTGTTTTTAAAAATGTTGGTTAACGAAAAACAAAAAAACATATCCATTTGTATTAATCTGTTTGTCAGAAAATTGTTAATTAACTTAAAAATAAACATCACAGTTCATTGTAATTATATAAACGTGAGATGGATTTTGATTATTATTTTAGTTTATTATATTTTTAACGAAAAATTTTTACAATAATAATGAATTTATTTCATTTGAATGTTTTCATACAGTACATAGAGGTTCTTAAAAAATTTCACAATTTACTTTGTTACAATGAATGAAATTGGTATTAAAAAGTGACGATCTAGAAATACTGATGTAATAATACTTACTGATGAACATCTGAGAAAGCCAGCTCCAAATTTGCCAGATGCCGTGTTACAGTCTCATGAAGTTCGACAAGTTTTACATGCTCTGCATTTTGTTCAGATAAGGTGTTTTCATACTCTCTTACAATTTTTCTAAAAAAAATAATTTTGAAAATTAGGACTCTTATTTATAAAATTTAAAATGTATACTTACACATAGTCTGCTTCCTGGTGAGACTTTTTCAATAATTCGCTCATAGCATGAGCAGCTTTCTCTTTGGCTTCTTTGAGTTGTTCTTCAATTTCTCTGCTTCCACCTTTTTCAATTAATTTTGAATTTTCCTTTATTTTTTCTTTAAGTTCCTTTATTTCCATCTTATACTCTTGTTCTTTTTTTAGACTTTCTGCCTGTGTTTTTATTATTATTTCTTCTTTTTTCGAAATTTCTAATTCTAAACTTGCTTTGGATTGTTGTAGGGCATTTAGCTCCAGTTTTAAATCAGATATTTCTCTTTGTTGATCTGCTATTAATTCAGACATGATTTTCACCTACAACAATTTATTAATATGTTTTGGATTATGACATGCTTAACGAAATGAATAACTGGAAAATACAAGTGAATATATACCAAATTTCATAAAAAAAGATCAATCTATACAATAGACTCTCAAAAATAGCACAAATCTTATTTTTCAACAATATTTTAATGCATATTCACACATTATAATACTATACTAATATAATAAATGAATCATGTTCCGAAATTACCACAGAAAAATTAAGAAAAATCAACTTACGAAAAAGATATAATAAATACATTGAATTGAATGGTGGATAGGTGGAAGTAATAGTATAATATTCTGATATTGTTGAAAAATAAAATAATCTTATCTTTTCCACAGAATTATGAATATGCATATTCATTAGGAAATTTGGTATTTTCCCATACTACAAAAAAATTTTGTTAAAATCGAACAAAAAATACAAATTTTATGGGGGTGACCCGCTTTCAAATGGACTACACTGTAGAATAAACAATAATTGATAAGTGATGGGAATTATCAAATGAAGCTAGCTATCAAATAATTCACTCTCAAATGAATTTATTTGGGTAAGTTTATTCATTACTATTTTTGTAGACAACATTGTTAGTATGTGTGTTACTGAAGTAGTGGTGACTAATCAAATGTGTGCCTGATTAATTTATTTTATTTAATATTGTTAAAATAAAGAAATAAATATAAATGACTGTATGTACTTTAAATAGATTAGACCATTCGAATATATTAATTTCATTCAATTCACATTTTGCTACTTCAGTCAAAAAAGTAGTTACTATTTAAGATGCTTATTGATTAATTTGATAATTCCTATCACTGCCAAAAATTTCTTACCTGATTTAATTCAATGTCACAAAGTTGTTTTTGGATAATTGGTGTAGATGTTAATAATGCCTTTACTTCATCACTTTGTTTTTGTATTACATTAACTGGTTTTAAACTAGAATCTGTAATTACTCCAATGTGTTCTTTCTTTGTGCTAGTCTGTCCAACAGAATTGTTCAATTCTTTGGGCGTTAATTCAATTATGTTAAAACCTTCACTCACATTTAACTTTATTTGTTCTTTAGTATTAGATTTAATCTTAATATTTTCTTCTTCTACACCAAAATTGGAGTTAAGCTGATCTTCATCAGAACATCTATGATCATCTAAACTGCCCAATTCACTTGCTTTGTACTGTCCGACCTGATTCAATAAGGGAATAGAGTTGCTTTCAATAGAATCTTCCTTAATGGTCTTGTTACTTTGTGGTGTATTTTCTAACTGGCTTACTTCTGATTTTTCAAAATTCTTGATTACAAATTTATCATCTGTTTTTAATGATTTATTTATAAATACTTCAAAGTTATCTGTGGTTTTGTTTTTAATAACATTTGTTTTATTTGAAATATAATTTTCAATGTGTGGTTCTTTAAGAGTGTTATTGAAAGATTTATTAAGTTGTGTTATTTTAATATCAGGTGAACTACATCTAATTAAATTTTCAAATTCAATTTTCTCTTCAGACTTACATGAATTTCTGCAGAAGTGAAGATATTCTTCTTCCAAGCATTTATTTGTTTTAGAATCTTCCTTTTCTTCCTCTTTTTTACATATAATCTCTGTTGAATTTAAATCAGGTCTGCCTGATTCGTTTTCCTCTCCCTTAATAGTGTAACTTGTATTTATCTCAAGCCGATCTGGAGAATATTCAGAAATAACTTTTGCTGAATTTACGTCAAGTGGATTTTCTTCTTCTATAGAATTTGTATTTATGTTTGTTTCTGGAACAACAATCTGTGTAACATTTAACTCTGGTTTTGTTATTGTTACATCTAAATTTTCGTTTTCATTAGCAACTTGTTCAAATATTTCAGAAACCGACAAATTCCCAGATTTTGATATTGTTATGTCTAAATTTTCTTTTTTTTCAGTAACTTGTTCAAATATTTCAGAAACTGATAAATTCTTATTTGTGGTCTGGTTTGTGTCTTCAAGTTTCAAGATGTTTCCTGTAATTTCTTCAATATCCTTATGACAATGTTCTGATTTATTCAAATCTATGTTATTCAGAAGGCTGCTTATTCCACCTAGACATGACTCATCTAATTCTCTTTTAATAATGTCTCCCACTAAAGTACCATCTCGAAAAGTGGAAATATTTGGTAAATTATTTTCATTGCTCGTTACTTGCGTTGTGTTTAATAAGTCAATTCTCTCTACTTCTAATTGTGAACCATTTTTACACACAGCTGTTGTATATACTATTGCTGATTCTTTTTGATATTCAAGTTTTTCTTCATCAATGTGGTTTAATAAAGATTCTCGGGAATCTTCTTCTTTCACTTAAATTAAATATAAACTTTACTATATTAAACACCTAAATTATATACTAATGTGATTGTGGAATGTTTCAAAAACCATCAGATAGTTTAGTTAATTTACATCGTTTAAACATGTGTACAGGGCGTAAAATCTGTATCAAAATGAGAGAAACGTCACTGCACAACTCCTGTCAACTAAGCCAAGAGAGTAATCAAAAGGTTGGAGTAAGATATTCCTTGATATAACTAAGAAAACAATTGTCAAATTCTATGGGACAAATAACATGTACAATCCCTTCGTAAAAAGATTTATTTAATAATGAATTATACTAATTTTTATCCCCAAGAACACCCTCGTAAAATTAATAAATAAACGTTTGTATACAAAATGATGACATTAATGGAGGGAAACTTCTTAACAAAATTAAATGGAACTAACATTAATGCCTATTTTAAATTAACATTATAATTATAACCTTACATAAAATAAATAAACATTATTAATGAATCTGTTTTGTAATTAATGAAACTGTTGGACGGTATTTGTTAAAATAATAGAATAAATATGTTATATATAACTACTGTTTATTTATCAGTTTTTTAATTATTAATAATATTTATATGATATTTTATTAAAAAGATTTATTGATTTCATCCAATACTAATGTCCAAATCCGTAACCTTGTTTGTTCATGTAATCTGTGTAATGTGGTTTAGAGATAAATAATAATTAGTTAATAATAATAACAGTAATAATTTAAAGCCGAATGAACCAGTAACGTAGATGGCAATATGATATGTATGTACGCAATAACAGTTAGTAAAGGAAATGTTTTACGAGTACAAATAGTAAACACTTGGACCTTTGATTCACTACCTTGGCTTGTGAGTCATATGCACCATAAAGGGGAACATCGTATATAACTGTCAAGTGAACGCGCTAAATACAAATATATATATATATATATATATATATATATATATGTATATATGTATATTATGTAAGTTACATTTATTTCGAATAATTAAAAATAATATTTTAAGACGCAATACCGTAAACATTCACTTCAGTCGCACAATAGAATAGCTCTCGTTTTACTTCAGAACGGATATTGATCAGTTTAGTTCGTATGTTTTTCTCCACAAATTCGGTTTTAAACTCAATTATTATATTTAAAGTTATGTAAACACATAACTCCATTTTAACTGAAGATTGTCATCTCAAATACGATTATGATTAAATGAATTGAGAATTTTACCAGCCGAGTAAGTGGAATTTTCTTTCTTTCCAATTATGATTTAATTTAGAGCGACAGTTTCTCTTCAAATAAATTTTGAAGTAAACAATAATATAACCAAATATTTTTCTTTGTTTGACTGAATTTGTGCGTCTTCTCAAAAAATGCATGCAGTTATCTTCGAATTTCTTATGAAATTTAACTAAAAATAAATTAAGATAATTCAATATATGTTTATTCATAGAACATATAAAATCAATTTCATTTCATTTTTGTTCGTAGTAATTTTGAATTCCTCAAGCAGTTTATCACTTGACAATACTACAACAAAATATTACAAAATTAATTTGTTTTGTTTAAATAATAATACCAAAAATGAAGAAGATTTAATTTAAAAAAATATTATTGACCACAATACGATATGTAATTTCAAAGGTAGCCAATACACAAATTGTGGTCTTTCAGAAAATAATAAAGAAAATTGAATTAAAATTTTCATATTATATTGCGATTGATGTGATGTGATAAGTACCAGCAGTGTTTAAAAATGTTAAATTTAGTAGGTATGGTATAGTAAACATTATATTACTTATCACCGAGGGGATTTGTTAATCCCATCTATAGTAATTATAATTACCTTTATTGGAAGAAATGTTTGCATCGTCATAGGGGACATTTTCTTTATTTGATTTATCTTGGTTATCCATATTTCTATCTAGTGCAACTTCTATATTCTCAGCCTAGAGGAAAACAAATGCACAATATTCAGTTAAAATAATATAAAAAACAAAAGTTGTATTAAATGAGAAGAAAATATCCAATTAGGAAATTTAAATACATGTAGTATACTATAGTATAGTATAGACATATTTTGATTACAATTTATTTTTAAAAAACATTTGCTAGTCATGTTACTGTCATCTATAAACACAAATTCTTATATTAAGGTTATATGTTATATTTACCTGAGTGATTTTCTTTAAAACGCTAGTAACAAAATTCATTTTGTCGTTTAAATGTATATGTAATTATATTAAATTAATTTATAACAGAGATCAGCGCAATTCAAGGTACAAGGAACATAAATTATAACCCCAAATTTTAAAATACTTGTGTCAAGAACAGTGTAGGTAAATAAAGACTAATCTATTTATAAAACAAAAACTTTTATGTGAATGCTAGGTCAAGATGCTGCCGCATATGTTGCCCTCTATATTTTTCAGATATCACTTGACAGATATTTTTAGTCATTCAGCTTCGTTGCTTAAGCCAACTTCTGTAGCAGTTTATATCATTATTATATTTATTATATATTTTGTATTGACACATTATAAACTAGTCATTTTAATATTACAAAAAACTTCTTTATTATTATTATTTTAATATCTGTTAGAAAAATAAATACTTGAAATTTAACTCAAAATGCTTCTGAATCGACTCGTTTAATTCGCAAATAACATTGTTTATCGGTCTTTTTCACCGTGTTGTGTCATGAACAACGATACTCTTGGAAAAGCTATTGTACAAAGAAGGCATCTCAATCGTCATAAGTCAGTCATAAGAGACCATATAGAGCTCGTCGAGAGCGATCAAGAACAGCTCGCCACTTAGGAAACCATGAAACCAATTTATATTAAAGACATGCAGTTGTTGTTCCTCAATTAACTAAGAGCACACAGGTCTTTACAGATGAATCCATGTTTGTTTAAGAACAAATGACGTACGACAAACGCCGAGGATAACGATATTTAAATACAACTGTGGCTGAGAGAAGAACTACCGATACATTGATGATATTCTGCAACCTACTGTGTTACCTTTCATGAACCAGTATGGACCAAATTTCACTTTACAACAAGATAACGACCACACATAGCCAAAGTTGTTCAAAATTTCTTTGAAGAATATAATTTGAGGGTAGTAAAGGGGCCAGCGAATAGCCTCATGAAATTTATTTTTAAATATGTAATTGTTTGTCTATCTACATGTTATTAGTTTTTTATTATGAGCATATCTTGAAGAGAAAGAGCTGCGAGATCGTCTCCAACAAATTTGGAATAATTTTACTTTTGATGATTGACACTATGTCGAGACGTATTCTGGCGGTAATAAGTCGAAAAGACGATGTAATTTTTAATATATTTTTAAATCATTTTCTGTATATAAACAATATTAGGGATTTCTTAACATTTTTCTTTCTTTGTTTCCGATTTTAATAAATTTTATTATAACATGCTAAATTTCTTTAAAAAACTAGTTAGTTGAGTTAACTTCACCACGACAGGGCTCGTATATTACGTTCCAATTATTAAAGATGATATCAAGAACTTCATTTATTTATTGTATTATTTGATTATACATAAAATATATGACGTTCTATTTGTAATTTTTGAAAACATTTTATAATAGTTAATTAGTAATTAGTTATAATTGATTAGTTCATCTAGCGTCTGTATCCTTTGACACTAAATGTATCAATTTTCGAGAGGCCAAACTTAAATTATCGAGAGTCGACTTTTATTATTAAATTATTCAGCTCCCTTCACAAAAATCAAGTTTAGACAAAAGAGAATTTGTTGATCTGGCCCAATATAGATATTTTTTCATTCTTTTATATAATAACGATTTGTTATATTGTTTTATAAATTGTACTTTATTAAGTACATCATTAATTACTATCAAGTACAGTGTAATCTATTATTTAAAGTATCAGTGCAAATACATAAATAAATACTAGTACTGACACAATATTGTGTGTAAGTTTTTCTTATATTTTAATTTCCTTTCAATGGGATGAATAAACTAACGTAATGTGTACTTTTACAAATGATATTATCCAACATGGAAGCTACACTACATTTTAGCAATTATTAAGATTGAAAATAGTTGAAACCAGCCATAGATTGTTTGAAATATTAACATTAACAAGTTCCAGAATGTGTCTTTAAATAGTCTAAAACAGTATTTTAAATAGGTGAAACAAGTCTAAAAATTTAAAAGATGACTTATTTTATATGCAAGTTTGTTACTGTTAGTATCCACTACATGCTATCAAGTGACTATGGATACAGGATTAAATATTATTTTAATATTTAGTCTTATTAGTCTAGTCATAAAAAGTATCAACTTATTTTTAATTGTTAGTCCTAATTGTTACTGTATTCCAACTAGAGAAGCACACCTCATAATAATATTAAAAGTTAAACAATGTATGAGGGTATACAAAGGCTTACTTGTTGATTCAACTGCTTTAATGGACTTCTTCTGTAATCCATCCTAAATATTATCTTGATTAATATTCTGTAAATAAAAATTTAATGTTAAGCCATGACTGGAAAACAAAAAAAAGAGGACAATTATAAAAACCAATACAATATATAATTCTAAGTAAATTAAAGTAAGTTATGAAGAGAAAAATGGTAAAGAATCCTATTACATTTGTTGAATGTATTATTTTCTCTAAATATTATTAAATGCATGTTTAAAAAACCGTTTAGGTTATTCATGATGATCTAAGCAATCATAGCAGTATATATATATATATATATATATATATATATATATATATATATATATACCACTATTGAACATTTGAAACCAAATTTGAAAATTTTATATGTAAAATAATCCTCAAACTCACCTATTCAATAGAAGAAAATATTTCAACCACAATTTCAACTGTCACCGAATACAAGATTCAAAACTTTAAATAATAATCGCGCATGTCACCACCACGAGGTCGCCACATACACGCGGGGTATTTAAAATTCCTTACTTTTTGGACAATTTAAATTTATATAATATAAAATATTTGATTAATAAGATTTTTGTGAGAGTCGCACGAGAAATGTCATTTACACAGACTTAAATAATCTTTTTTAACAGTGAGAAATATCACATTTTTCGTAGTGTTTAAATATGCTTATTTGAATTATACTTAAATAAAATTAAATATTAAATTTGTGTAATGTTTATTTACATATTTAATTTTTACAACTTAACGATAATTTCTGTTGTTTCTTAGTTCGAAAGAAATATATTATTTAAAAAAATAATTAAAAGAACTAGTAACAGTGTTTATAAATATGAACAATAAATATGCAACCAATCCGCTTACCACATTAAAATGCAGGGTTACCCATATATGTTTAAAACCACGTAGGTTAGTAAATAACTACATGCCATCGAATATAATTAACTACTTTAAATTAATAAGGTATATTGACAAATGACAAAAGTAGAAATTAAATTTTTGCAACTAGTATGCACAATCTATTTGAGGTTATGTGACATAACTTATATCATGTATTTCAAAAACAAATCGTCTGAGATCCAGAGATTTGGCAAGTTTTACCAAATCTCTGTCTGAGATAAAGAAAACTAAGTAACTGTTTTCTTTTGTAATAGAATGAAAGAATAACTGAATGTCGTTGTTGTGTGTTTAAGAACAAAGAAATGTAAACAAAACTTTATGCATGTATGTATATTATGTTTTAATACTTATCAAGCTCTTGATAATAGGATGTAACTTTATTACAAGACTTATTAGTTGACAAAACTCAATAATAAACTTCTTCTGACTGCAAACTGACAAAATTTCGAATCCAAAGGACTAGTTTAAAAGAACCAGTTATTGATGATGAACATGAACATGTAAAATAATTTTAAGAATTTAGGAATTACATCTAGATGTTGTTTCTATTAATACTACCACCAATTAAGAAATGTTTAATATGTTATCCTCCCTGAAAACATGTTTTCAAGTTAATCAGTATTATTTGAAAACCGGTTAGGTTATGGATAATTTTCTCGATTTTATTTTCATATATTTATACAAGCAGTGTAATTTTATTTAAATATCGGAATATTCAATACATTTAAGTTTATTTTAACCGATGCCTGACAAGTTTTTTTTTTTGAATACCAGAAACAGATAGGGTAACGTAAACCCTAATTCTAAACTATAGAAGTCCTGCTAGAACGTTTCAATATAAATATGTGCATGAGCCGGGATCTTTCTTCGAACACACTCCATCCATTATTATATTATTTTTTTGTGTTATTATTTGTACAAACATTAATAAAATATTTGTTTTGTTTCATTAACTACTGAACAACTTGGCAATTTCATCTTTCTCTCTTTTTTTTATAAGTAAACTGTTGTAGCGATGCCAGACCACTTTCATACTGATTAATTATTATCTTTAATTAATTCAATATTAACTAGGAAGAATTGTTGAATTACTATTGGTGGTTTTTGTCTTAAGTAAAAAAGGGGTTAATAAAAAGCGAACAAAGTAGAAACACTTGAAGGTTCAGAAGTTCGCATTGAAGTGGATACAATCAATCTAAGGAAAGCGGAGACTAGCCTCTTGACAACCTCAAAAGGGGAATACCCTAATACAATCAAGGTGATGGGACAGAACGTGAGCATCTATGGTAAGGCTAAATACTTGATGGACACGCTGCATAAGAATCTCACGTTCAGAGTCCACCTGGATATCACCAGACATCCTTCTTAATACTCTTCTAGAAAGGAAAATAAACGCCTGCAAAGCGTATATAAGGTCAGTATTGCCATACGTAGCCCCGTCAGTCATCCCGAATAAAACCAGGGGAGAAATGTCCAGTGCCGAACTCCACCACAGCAGAGGCCACACCTATCACAAAGACTATCCCCACCAGGTCATAAAACATATCCTCATATACAGGATCATAAAACACGCAATTACAGAGACCTTGACGAGGAACGCTTCATAAATGCAGGGAATTTGTAATTTATTCCCACATCTCACCTACGATGTACCTATGTATACCATTTTGTGTATAATAATGTATTAAATCTATGTACCCTGCATTCGTCCATAACATTATCGACTCAAATCAATAAGACCAACTCATTTATTTCAGACACAGTTGTTGCTTAGTCTCTAGGTAATGTCTGATTGCTCACAATAATAATAATAATATTTTAATAATAATTTATTCAAGTAAAAAATTCATACATAAGTCACTCCACCACCATTTACTATATAAATTACACAAATTGTCATATACAGTGTTATGAATACTTTACACGAATTATATTCAGTTGCTTATAAAAATATAAAACCTATTCTATTATTTTTTCTAATCACAATTGCTTACTTAATGTCAATATAATATATACTTATTATATGCACCAAATAATAATGTAGCTGAGAAGCTACTTGAATATTTGTATATTGCTATAACCACATTTTAATCTTATTTTTTATGTACATAAATTATATATACACTCCTGTAACTTTTTATTTAATATGACTTTAATGATTTAAAAAATGAGAAATATTTATTAGGATATTAGCATAATGTGATTTGTGAAGGTAGTATTTTTTTCAGAAAGAACATCATAATTTTTATTTCATGGCAGGAAACAGTGGTATAGGAAAGAGCTTTTATGTTATTAGTCGTCTACTTTTAAATAAAATCGAGTAGATAAAATAATTAAGGGGATATTTCTTAAATGGACCAAATTGTAATTTAGAAATATGTTTTACTTTTTAGGGCAATTTAGTTAGTGTAAATAAACTACAGATAAAAATTTTGAAAAAAGAAATATTGAACATTGAAATCACTCTGAAAACACTTAATGGATATATTTTGTAGTTTGTTTCAGGTAACATTTGTTACTATAAATATGTTTATTTTCCGAGGGATCTCACTTATTCAATGTTAACTTTCGTCTTCATAATGTGTATACAACGTGTAATGAATCATATTAATTACTATATGTATTGAATTCTAATCAAATTTTCATATAATAATTTTTAAACACATATAAAGCGTGTTAGAAGTCTCAGCTATCCTAATGTTTTAATGTTCATGATAATTTATCCTTTTGTTGCAATGATACTGAAATTTATAGAAATTTGTTTAAAATATTGAAAATACTGAATATTCTAATTCTATAATATTACAAACAATTAACATTTAACAATTAAGTATATATAAGTATCTTACAATGTGTACATAACTGTAAATTTATATAAATTCGTGCAATACATAAAATCTCTGTAAATCATAAACCGATGTATGGTATGAAATGTATTTAATAATCATGTAGTTTTAAGTTAAATGCACTTTAAGGAATACACTCTATGTGTTTATCTCATTATGCTATAAATTGTTTTAAAATTCTGTTTTGGTAGGTATTACATACGAAATAATAATTAAGTTTACATCGATTATATCTGTTGGTTAAACAAAAACCACACATTCTGTTACTAATTTCAGCCGTTACCTTTTTAGTACTCTGCCTCTATTTTTAACCGATTTCGTTTGCAACGTCACATTTTGTAACAATGACAAAGTGCTCTGGATGTGACTGTGCAAACGAATCGGGTTTAAAACAGGATGGTGTTTCTGCCCGCGATAGTTGATATAAGAATTAGTCGTATGCCATTGTTACATATGTGACTATCTTTTACTATTGTGTACACATCTAAAAATACATTTTTGATTGTAATATAAAAAATACATATTTTCTTAAATAATTAAATTGTTATTTACGTTTAAAATTTCACCACTTATGATAGAATTTGCCAAAAATAATTACAATTATCAATTATTTACAATATGGTCAGTCCCATTCCCCAATATACATGGTACGTGGTTGATTTGGAATGTAAGCCCTTGTTGGTATAGGAAGTCGACCATAAATTTGGTTGTAAGGTGACTCAATAACATCGGAATCTGAAAAAAAATAATTTTCAGTTTCAACAAATTGTGAATGGTAGTCAATTACGTTGGATTGTCCACACCTACATACCTATTCCACTTTCATAACTTCTGGTGTGCCACATGGCTTGAGGATGAATGTGATGTTGTACATGAGGTTGCTGAGACATCAGTGTGATATGAGACTGAGATTGTTGTTGACTAACAGAGAAACGCTTCGAAGAGGCTAAATCCTTAGCTTTTGATTTTGCAACAAAATTTGGCACTCGTGCTCTCAAGCCACAATAATATGGATCGTCGTATTTTTTGTTATCTTTTGATTTCTCCTTACCTCGAGATGACAAAAATGGTTTTAATCTAGTGTCATCCACGTGATCATCGTAGTCCGGCTGAAATATAAAAGGATTATTAGATTTTTTTGTTAATATAAAGTATATGAGATCGAGGGGGAACAATATTATGGAAAATTGTACTAATGCGCACGTTTTAAACTTATTCTATGGGCGGTTTTAACAGTCTAGAACTTTCTTAGTTAACTTAAAGATATAAAAAATCACCAATCGAATAATTCAAGTATACTCACTGACAAAGAAATTGTAACGCCAAATTTAATATTCCTTTGGTAAAACATAGATGTTGTAGTAAGGAGTAAACGATTACTAGTAGTAGTAATTTGTATCATTTGGTAATGATTGGTGTAGGTTTTTTCATGTAAACTTATTTTTTACCACATTCAAATTTTGTTATTCATATTTTATTATTATTTTAAAGAATTAAACTGTTTGGTTGGATCCAATATCGATGTTTAGTAATGTTGGAATACCTAGACCGTGAGTACGTGAAATTTATCGCTAGCTAAGTGAATTTGAAAGAGGCCTATTTATTGGTCTACCAGAGGTGGATTTTTCATTTCGACAAATCGGTAATCGCACTAACAGAAATCCAACTATCGTTGAACAGTTGTCAAGCGTGATTTAATAGTGGCCAAAAATCGGAGAAGAGTATAGGCACCGGACGCCGAAGGGGCACAGCTGTAGTTCAAGATCGACGTCTAAGACCGATTTTCAACAACTATATCTATGGCTAATGAATGGTTAGGAGAACCTGGTCTATTATCGGTCTCATCTTTTGTTATCTCTGATTGCTGAGCACCGAAGATAACGACTACAATGGTGTAGAGAACGAGAACATTGGAATCTGCAATGTATCCCGATTTTGATAGGGTGGATATGATGGTCGAAAAAGAGTCACACAAAGTCGGGGAGAAACATGTCAACCTCAGTTTGATGTTGAAATAGATATACATCGAACAAAGGGTATTATGGTATGGGGTGCTATTGCTCATGGAAGTACGCCACCTTTAATCTTTATTAGAGGCAATACGACAGTGCAACGTTATCTTCAAGAAGTAGAGATATAAATATGCAGTCCATATGTTGGTACACGCTAAATAAACACAAAAAAAAAATAGATATTAATTAGAAGTAGTTTCTTATTTTATAAGAATTATATTCACTCATCACATTTTTGACTAAATATTAGTATTTTTACTTTCTAAAACTGTTCGGAAGTGGCAAGTAACACAATTTAGGAATAGTTAATAACGGTTTATTGCACAAAAATTAAAATTAAAGAGAAACCAGCAAAATGATAAAAATAACAGTAAATCACCAAAAATGGGTAAAATCATGTTGACAAAAAATTTCTTCTAACGCCAGTTGAATCATTTTAAAATGTGGTATTACCGCCTCTGACTCAAATGGCATCCCCCATTCTATGTGGAGGCTCCTTGATTTCTAACGTAGTCCATATTCAAAAGTTCCCATTCTTCATTTAAAACGTCTTCCAGCTTATCAAGACTGTCTGGAGCGATATTACGGGTTTTTATGCATATTTTTAGGTGGTCCCAAACATGCTTGATTGGATTGGGAAGTGGCCAATCTAAAGCTTTGTCGTGCATAAGAATAACAGGGGCAACTACTACAATCAACATCAAATACATTGTCTTCAAGAACCACATATACCATCCCAAATCATAATAGAGCCACTTTCACAAATTCGGGTTCCTCTAATGTTGCATTCAGCAAATCCTTCACCTTCACGTCTGTACAGTGGAATGCGTCTCTTGCAAACTTTAGGCCACGCGGTGTTCTCTGATTAACAACAGTGCAGTAACAGGCAATCTCGGTCCGACTCCAAATTCTCTTAAACGTTTTGCAGTTGCCAAGCTAAAACACGCCGCAGACGACCGGGAACTGGCCTTCTAGTGTACTCTCCTGTTCCTTTAAATCGTTTTACAACCCTTGAAACACTGGTCTGATTGATTCCCCATATGGCTGCTATCTGCCATCTTCAATTAGGGCCCCAATTTAGGCTGCTTGTTCAGATGTTAAATTGCTCATTATTATTTTCAAACACGCCCCGATAAGGAAAGTTTGAAATGGTTCCTTTCATAGTTTAAGACAGAGAAAATTGGCTCCAGACTATGGTAGTCTTTAGGTGATTTTATGTTTGATTTAATTTAATGATATAATGAACACAGAGATTGTAATTAGTAGAGATGTGTCAGTATTCGCGTTCCAGACCGTTCCGTTTCGGTATTCCCAAAGAATTGAATCATATGTGTAGCAGACTTACACAAAAGGAAAAAATTTACCTTCGGTATGTCATGTGGATACATCTTTTCCCGAGGAGGCAGTTTGGGTGGTTTTTCACTTCGTCTTTGAGCGTGTTGTTGACTTTGAAGAAGCAATTGTTCCCTTGTCGCTGCCACGTTACCACTCGCAAAACCAGAACTTCCTGACGAACCGCTACCATTTCCTGCTACACTATAAGGGTCTTCATCAGGCACAGGTATGCGAGGTCTGTTTTTGATATCCATTACTCGTTGAACTAAAAACAAGTTTATAATATTTTTTATATATAGTGTATGCATATGTAAAACTTGTACCGAATGAGGTACCGACACATACTTAGAAGTATTTAAATTGACTGATTGGTGGACCTGAGTAATTTTAATATATTAACCAGCATAAAAAAGATTAAATCATATAAAGGATACGGGGAGACACTTACCTGGTGGCAATTTTGACTTTAGCATATCCATGGCGACTACGTTTATAATCAACACCCATATGGGACATTCGAGAAGTTCAGGTTCAGATTTAACAAAACTTATTGCACTTAGGCATTGACATTCCAATCTTCTACGATCGGGGTAGGCCCTTCTGAGCTCTCGGTTTACATTCGATTGAAATTTCTTCATATCGAATAGTTTAACAGGCTTCTCTAGTTCCAAGGCACAATTTGGTAGTTTTAAAATTTCACTTCCTATGGCATTCTCATCCCCTTGACCTGTATTCTTTATATACACATTGCATTTTGATATTCTTTTAATTAATATGTTACCAGCATCATCCATTTTAATTTTAACTCCCTAAAATATTGCATGTGTGAACAAAATAATTGTACTTTTTTTTTCTATGAAGATAAACTGTTGTGAAGATAAACTGTTGTGTCAGCGCAAACTACTAAATGTTACTATTCTGTATGAATTAAGAATCGCAAACGCACTAGATCGCTCCGCTTCGCTTCGAAACTATTAAATTCGTAAAAAATATAAACAAAAGATATGCGCGTGCCTGAAACGTATCAGTACTATCAGTCTCATTTCACAAGATTTTTCTACTACTACAGCATCTGCCTTAACACCGCGAAAATGCGGTGGCCGGCGGTTCGTAGAAGGACGGAGCGGAGCGGTCTAGAGTGTGCGACAGCCTCTAACTTAAGAGATCCACATCAAGAGCTAATAGGACTATATTTTCTTTACAAATCGTTATTGTCCCAGGTACAATGTAGACTAGGTATTATTTACTTTATTAGGCATCTAATTACTACCTCTTATGATTCCACTGTATATACACGTTGAGTAACGATCAAATCATTAACGATTAACGATATTAAAAAATGGAACAATGTTGATTCTATCCTATATCCCTATATTGAAAAAATATGACAACTCAAAATATTTTATGTCTAATATTAATATCATTGTTTTTACTGTTTAACATCATCAATATCAATAAAATACTACATTTCTAGAATTTCCTTGGAGAATTTTTATTATAAAATATCATTTTTATATTCTACATAATGGTTAACATATATAGTGAAAATACATTTAGAGATGTTTAAGACATCACAAGATGTTTTTTTAAGATACTATTTATTATGTACTATGTGTATATATTACTTACATGACCTATATGTCTTTTGAACTCGTCTGTTTTTTGATCTCTCATCGGGTTATCAAAACCACATAAACCGATCCTGTAAATAAATGATAACAAATCATTCATTGAAGGCAATTTGAGTTTCATCAAAATATTCAGTTAAAGGCTGATTGATTAAATAACAGTCCTGACCGTGACTGATTCATGTTTAATACACGTTTTATAGTAATGTTTGATTTCACTTTTATCATTTTTAGTTGCGACTTTAATGTTAGTTAGATTTCCAATGTAATCTATACCAAACTCCTAGGGGTCGATTTCGATCTGCACAAAGTTCTTATAATAGGCATATAAGTTATCTATGAAATAAATATTTTTATAAAACGTGATTCGATGAATTTCATGACCCCATGACTCAGTCACAAGAAAATTTTATCATTATCTAACTATTTTAGAAGTATTATAAATTCCATAGAATTATAAAAAATAATTATTTACACTTATAATATGTATTACACGTGTATATTACCCTATAATATAATTATTTAATACGACAACCATAAATACAAATGTCAGAAACAAAGACTATTTAGTTGAAAAAGTGCAAATGATTTTAAAAATAAGACTAGGAAGGTATGCACAGCAAAATCCTGCATTGGTACGTCAAGATCATTTGAGAAAAGCGCTTAGTCCACACCACAATGATGTATTATTTATTATTAATAGAATAGATGTTTTCGCAACTCTTATTGGTTATTGGATAAATAAATTAAATAGTCTAATACGGAACGATATACATCGAACGGTCCTAACACATCGTTCAATAAGTCCCGAGACTAACAACGAAAACAACATTTTTTTTTTTCAAAAATCATTTTTATTCATTAGTATGATCTCCTTTTAGAGTGATACAATCGTTCCAACGCCTTTCCAACATTTCTATACCATGTTTATAAAAGGATTTATCCTATGCTTCAAAATAGGATTCAGTTTCGCCAATGACCTCCTCATTCGAGCCAATTTTTTTTCCCTGAAGATTTTTTTGAGACCAGCAAAGTCGCTGGAGTCTAAATCTGGCGAATACGGGAGGTGGTGATGCAAATCAAAGCCTAACTCGTTTAATTTTGTCTTTGTTGTCATGGATTTGTGGCTTGCTGTTTTGTTCCACTGAAAGCAATCGCGGCACCCACTTGGAAAAAACCTTTTTCATGCTCAATTTTTCATGAAGGATTGTAAATACGCTTCCAGATGACATCTGTGTCATTTCTGCAATCTCACGAACCTTCACTTTGCGATTTTTCATTATGATTTTTAACATTTCACCCATTTTTTCCGGTGTAACGGCTTCCAATGGCCTACCCGAACGTTCCGTATTGTTTGTGTCCGTACGACCACCGACAAATCGTTGGTTTGGATGGAGAGGAGTCCGGGCAATGTTTTTCAAGCCATTGCTGGGCTTCTACGGTGATTTTACCCATTAAAAAACGATGTTTTATCAACACGCGAAACTCACTTTTCTACATTTTTCAAACAAATTACAAGGTGACTTTACTCTAACCTCGATAACTCTGCTGTTTGTGGTCCTATCGACGTGAAATTTTTACACGTTTCATGTAAAGGTTCGTACCATAGGGAAACGTGGCCAGTTTGGTACTACTAGGACCATTTCTGGGTTAGTCTCGGGACTTATTGAACGATGTGTTACATTGGCCCGTAACTGCGACCGGATGTTCTTACATTGGTGACCCCGATGTGATGTTCTTATATTGGTGCGCCTGACTAGAACGAGCAAGGTTTCCTGTTGGAGGTTCCAGCAACGATCGAACAAATCAGAATATGGTTCACAATTACGTACTGCCTCACAAATATCATCATCAACCAGGATCAACTACACGGCCTCTGACAAAGAGCCAGTACCAAATATAACCCCCAAGGATCTCCCAGTTATCACCACAAGCCCCTAAACCCCTATCCACTAGATCTGGTCAGAATGTACATTCTGTAATGTAGTGAATGTGATAAATAAAATAAAGAGTTTAGTATAAAAGACTACATCAAACGATCCTACATTGGTCCGTAAATCCCATGTTCCTACAAAAACAATTGTCAGAATCATCTAAAAAGTTCCAAACAAAATGTTTGTCATACATTACGTTGAAGAAGGTTTCACTACGATTGTCAATCGTTTTACAAAAAACAGATTGAAAATTACTGACCAATGTAAGATTAAACCTTAATAACGCTTCGATCAAAATGAAATATTCCATAAATGAACATAGAATGAGTAATTATTAAAAAAGTAGTTTTAATTTCCAAGAGCACTAATCTGATTACAAGAAATATGTTTGGGATAGGAAATGAGACCTGAAAATATAATATGGTAAAATTATAAAATCACATGTTGGGAATATATTCTGTTATTTATTTATTTTGTCGAAATTTGAGCTCGATATGTTTATAAGTATGATTGTAATTTTAAATCACAAAAGCCAATTTTGTTGAACAAAGATTTTTTGGATCTCAAACGCAATAACGCATCTCCTGACGAGTGCTTGATACTGACACTGAAAGTTGCTATTCATCTATTTCTCACAACCCTGTATAGAGAAGTTTCTAAGGAACATGCTTCATTACAACATTAATGGTGATCTGCGTAACTGTACCGTGGTGAATGATGATCAATCTTTGAGCAATTCACTACATTTAAACTATAGATGGCGGCCTTTTATTTATTTGACATAGAGTTTTATTTAGTAAAACAGAATCAAATGAAAATAATGTCGTATTCTAAATGATGGAAATAATGTATTCCCGAAATATATAAACGTTTAAAATAAGTTAGTTCATTAAAAAAAAAACTACTTTTCGAGATGTTTCATCATCATCATATTTATTTTTTTTTTTGTTATCATTGAAGGTCTTGGTAAAATAATCAGTATAATACTTGTAATTTGTAATTTAAAAAATAAATTATTAATGTAATTAAATATTTAAGGTTCTGTGCATTTAAAGAAGAAAACATATGTATCTAGGTGACTAGTCTATTTTTCAATAAAGCATATGTTAGTTAAATTGACTGTGTTTTGCTGGTGAAAACTATAATGAATTTTTTTTACACAAATGGTTTTTATGTATTGGTACCATATAATTACCGCACAACATTTCCCATAAAAAAAATATCCTGTGCCATGTGCACGTTTGTCTATGATGTTCAACGGGTTCGAGAGACAGTTTATGAGGACTTGACTACCAAACACCTCTCAGTATCCCGAAGGATAATCTCAAAGGATATAATTTTGTGAATGGCTTGTACAACACACCAAAAATGACGTACATTTTTCAAAAAACATTTTAGCTACGGATGACGTTACTTTTAACCGTAATGTGAATAGTGGAAAATCCTCATGCAATTAGAAACCGTTGAGAAATTACAACAAAGTATTGCAATTGTAGCTAAATAAATTTCACACAATGGAGTAATTTTTGGAGCATATATTTCATGGGTAACACTATTAATTTATAATTAAATTTTGGTTTTTATAATAATAATTAATTATATTAAAGTCTAGTTCACATATTGTTATTACAATTACTTAACGAAATCATCATGTTTGGACAAACATGATGATTTCGTTAAGTAACAACCTGTGTGTATTTTTTGTACTTTCTGTAAATGATGTTTTACTTATGAATGTTGTTAAATAATTTTCGACGGATTTCTATATCAGCAAAATACACATAAACAATTGCTTCCACACTTAAAAGTGATCAATCAATTATTTTAATTCTTCCAAATACGGTCTTTAAAAGTAGAAAATATATATTTGTAATATTTTTAAATCACGGCATGTAAAATAAAATATTGGTTGAGAAGCAGGTCACGGTTACGAATAAGTCGAATATTTTGTTTGGTAAATGCTAGTTTGAGTATAATAAGTTGCTCCTTGCTTATCATGTTTGTTAAATGTCACATAAAATTAATAAATTCATTATGACGTATAAGTAAGGGTGTAGAGAAGCAGAAATCTGAAAATCTGAAAATAAATACAAAATTTTCCGAAACAGTTGTTTTTCTTTCAAAGCAGTTTTAATAACTTCTGTTGACGAGAAATTTTCTTAAGAAATTTTTGATATATATTAAGTTATATTCAGTGAAATGAACGATCTAAGTGAATCTTAGGTACTTCCCCCTATGGGCGGCGAACTTATTCGTGAGGAATGAAGCGCGGTAAGTTGACCAACTTGCATTCAAGTATATTTTTATTGGAAATCGATATTACTAATTATAATATTATAATAATGATATTTTTGTAGTACATAATAAGACATTTTTAAAATTATTATTAAGTCTATCAATTGAATTTAAAAAAGTGGGAATATATGTGATATATCTGTGGTTAAATATTTATCATGTGAAAGGTGTTTGAAAAATCACGTTACCCAGACTAGACGACCTTGTATAATTGCTAAGGCGTCTATAGTACGGACAGCGAACCCACAAAGGAATCCTAAATATACAGCTATTCGTAAAGTCATGAAAATTGCTCAAATATTGAATGGAAATAAATATTCGTTGTTTGAAGGGGGCCAATCAATGAGGTTGGAGAGTTGTTAATCAAAGAGTACATTACATCAAGTAATTTATATTACCATCTCAGCACTACTTCAAATTAGGGATTTCGGTCTCCAAATTTATCGTTCAAGAATTTTGGTGTCGACAAATTAAAACTATATTTGAATATTGAAGTAGGAAAATAGGACAAAAAATAAAGGACAAATAGAAGAGGATACAATTTAGATTTACAGAGTTCACGATGGCCTTTGACGAGTCAGGTCTATTTGAAAAGAAAGTTGTTTTTTTCTGTGAAGTGTAAAGCAGTTCTGATCAGATATTTATTGGTTTTTGTTTTATATTATTAAAACAGTTAAGATATATCATATAGATATAAAACTAAACGTAGAATCCACGACAAATCTCCAGTTAGATTTCGTCTCCAAGATTGCTTGCCATTTTGGGTAACACTATCTCTTTTCTTTCTTCCTCTTCTTTAACTTCGACTTACATTCGTTACGCAATGCAATATAGATTATATTCTTCAATGTGTAACTGTAGATTTATCGCCGACCTGATGTATTTCAATATGCAAAAGACATCAACTATGATTAATATTTTTACGTACGATACAATTTTTGTACTATTATAGAAATAAATAACTCTTAGCTCATTACCCATTCACAAAACTATACATATGAACAACTTACCGAAACCCATCAAAACCATCATCGGATCCATTTACTGTTAAAACAGGAGCTCTGGCATATGCTTTCGCTACTCTTCTGTTTCTCTCTAATACGATAACTTTAGCCCAAATTTCATCGTCAATTTGTGTCCACTTATCCAAAACTTCTTGAATGTGATCCTAAAATAAAATTAACTTTATGAAATATAATGAAACGAATAATAAAAATATAATATTAAAAAAATTATGAGGCGAGATATTAATTTCTTAAAAATTATTGTCAAATAGATATACTTATACCAATGAAAGAGACATCATGACCACAGAGACAGTAAAAGTGTAAATTTGCTTCGTAGTGGGAATCTTTTACTGTCTCTGTCATGCACGATGTCTCTCTCAAAATTCAGTAGAAACAAACGGTTTTCAATCAGTATAATTCGTGGTTATGCACATACGAGGGTGGACCGATAAGTACTTACCTTCATCGCCGCCACGGAGGCCTATTTTGCAGACTTCTAGAAAACGGGTTAAAAAGCGAGACTATATTGAAAAATAAATCGCCACTTTTCCAAAGTTTTTGTTTTTCTTTTGTAGACTAAGTACCCACCAGACAGACAACCCTCGTATTTAAGTTTTGACCGCGGGGTACCGCAACCATGGAATAGTGACGCAACCGGATGTGTGCACCAGGCCTAATGGCTACTACTACTATATATAGTACTATGCTCTTTGCTCTGAAGAGACATAGTACTATAAACCAGAATAATTTATACAAATAATGAATTCAGTTTAAATTAATCGTTTTTTTTAAATCTTGCTCAATAATGCTTTATAAGTACATAGAGAAAACTGTGTTTTAACTAATTAAAATTGGTTATTAAAGAAAGTTAATTTCTTAAATTGTGTCGAAATTTCCTCCGCGATTTGTCTTCATGTTTTGCGGAATCTTCGATACAGCATTCTGAGTAATATGTAATGTTTTTGCCATATCACATTATGTTTGGCAAATTTCACAAAGTTTAATTAAATTAAATTGAAATGAAAAGTAAACGTGTTTAGATATTACCACGTTAAAATCGACCGAAAATGTTAAGTCAAAAACATATCCTATTAAAAGACCTAAATACAAAAGGATGAGCCGCGACAACAACTGTCCCCGAGGGCTTAAATATTGTAGTTCTAAAAAAGGAAAAATATCTTTCGTTCTTTAGAATTTTGTTACTCTGGGATAAATAAATTTAAAATAATTAGACATACATATTTCCGTAGAGTGTTAAATTCTCTATATTATTTATCTCTCATTATTTTAAACTTATTTGTCCTTGAAATTTTTTCCATGTCCATATGAAACTTTGATTGGCATGCATGCATGGCATCTTAGAGTTTATATTAAGTCCTCAAATTTTCAAAGAATTTTTTTTATCAATTTGGAACCATTTGAGCCTCTGAGAGCAAAGAAATTCGAAAACACACCTAATATGTATTTATGAAATATTTTATTTTCATAATTAAGAATTTTTTATACGAATGAATTTTAATTATCTAGTGAATTTGAAATTTAAAACTGGCAAACAATGAAGACACATTGCTTATTGTTAATATCAAATTGCTGAAATATATTGCTTAATTATTATCTATTGCAAAATTTCAATATGGTATGTATCAGCAGACTTGTTTTAACGAAAGTGAAAGTCTCTGTGTGCAAGTCTCTGTGTCAAGGAACACGCCAATATTTTAAGTGAATTCTCAAATTCTGTGGATATTTAATACTATTTTGTAGATATTTATAATTTTTTTTACAAAAATATGATGATTGTATCAATATTTCATCATATTTTCTATTGTATTACATATTCCAAAAAACCGCACTGTAAAAATATATTGCTCTTACTAGTCCTTCAAAAATGAAATTATGAAAGAAGTAAATATTTTTATATAAATCACGTTAAGAACGGTTTACGACCTTTTGTGACTAATGATCTGTTAGTAAGACGGGTGATAAAGTACATTATATTTACTTTTCTGTTAATTTAACAACAAATTTAAATTAGAAACAATTTAAATTTGTTGTAAAATTATACTCTTTAAAAATAAACAATTAATTTTAAAGGTGTAATCAATTCGTGTAAACTAACAAATATTATACATTTTTTTCTTTATTTTTGCTGGTTGCAAGTATACATTTGTACTGACAGAAATGGTAGTGGTTAACAATTTTGTATATTGATTAATAGTAGCATAAAAGCAATAATTTTATTGTATTAATGTGTTATTAATTGTATCGTATGTTGTAGATTTTTATAAAACTGATTAATAACAAGAAAACTGATGTTCATCGTAATATTTTCAATAGCTTCCATCAGTAAATTAGGAGTTAAGGTCTTCATTATTTATTTTATTTATATATAGTAAGTCAATCAACTATCTCATAAATTGTAAAGAAGTTTAATTTTATTCTTTCATATTATTTTAAGAAAATGTTTGTAATGTATTATGTCTCTCATAAGTATTTGAGAAATGGAAAGAATTACAAAAGAAAAAAAAGTGGTAGTTTTCTCATTGACTTTAAACAGTTATTTTTATCGGTTCACAAAAATTTCAGAAATAATAGATTTGTTTTACTTCTTAAGATTGTGTTAAGAAATTCTATATAAAACAAATTATTTCATTGAGTTTTATACTGTTTCGGCGTAGTGGGGGTGCAGTTTAACTCACCTACTCTTAAGGAGTCAATTATTTTAACGATTTTGTGGAACACTTCGTCTGGAACAGACTCGAATTCGTCAATTATAATTGTACAGCCCAATTCTATTTTCATGTGTGAAAAGTACAGATTTCCATTCTTCCGTTCAGTGAACATGAGACCTTGCCCATTTTTCTAGCTGTCCAGCCATTTAGGAGGAGGATTTTATAGGGTCCTTATTAGCTTTCAATTACATATATCGGTTTTCATTTGTGATCGTTTTCCTTGGTCTTACCACTCTTTGGTCTTTTTGAAGTAAAGTCAATTTGATAAAATCGAGTACACAAGCAAGAAATATCATTTTGTTACCTCATATTTAGTTAATTTATGTTTAGGAGTAATTATCTGAACAAATTTAGCCAAATACCCGTGCAAACACTATTGCATTCAATTTTAAATTAAATGAACGCTTTAATTGACTAAATTAGTAAGTTTTTTCCCCACGAAGTCACATGTTTCGCAACGATCCATCGGTTGTCAGTTTTTTCGACTTTATTTACTACAAACTGCTCGGTGCAAGTTGCAATCAGTGTGACCATTCTGCAAACCAACTTTCTGTGGACGGGTCCATATGGGTCCATATGGCTACGTACCGATTGCTCGAAATATCAGTTGCTCGAAAGGTCGGAACCGACCGACTACCTTCGGTAAGACCGAAATATGCTTGAGGACGTCCGTTATTTAGGAACATGATTAGCAAGAGTGGTTAAAGGAAATCATTAATACCTACTCTGGGTGTATTTTAATTCGTTTGTTTGGTCTACGCGGTATCGTCAGCGCCTAACATAAAAATATTCTATATTCAAAATAATCAATTTTAATTAATATCTGTTAAAAATCTATAATAGACTATAAATATTAGTAGGTTTTACATATGTGTAAAATTTATTAAATAATATTTATTACAGGAAAAGAAGTTTGGTTTAAATATTGATAACAACTAATGCAATATCGCCTTTTTTTGTCCTCTGTAGTCCTCTACATATTTTAGCATTTTACAGTTGATCTTAAGAAACAACATTTAAAAATATGCCATGTATATATACAATTATTAATAAGATTATTTCCTGATTTGTTTACTGCAATACACAACATTTATTGATTACTAAGGAAGAAACATTTACGTGAAGATTTGAGGGTAATCTCAAGAAATTATATATGACAGATTAGTCAGTATTAATTAGTGAACTTGTTTTGATGCCAGCAAAAAGTGGCAGCAAAATTAAAGGTTTTTCATTGTACACTAACTATTCATCGACAACCAGATAAATATTGTAATCTTCTGAGGATTTAAAATGAATTACATTAATAGTTTGATAGCTATTCTATTAAGATAATATATACTTTTTTAAAAAACATTAAAAACTAAAGAACTTCTGGAAATAGATTTATGTCTTATTTACACAACTTTCTTTGCAATAAAATCTTTCATATCATTTGTTTGAGTCTTATATTAAATATTTTCCAATAACAAGTAATATTTTAGTGTTTTTTCTTTAGTATTACCATATCATACCAAACTTTATTATAAATTTAAAATACTTTAGTATCTTAAATGACTGGATTATAAATTTTCTAAGTATAAATTATTTAGTTGATGTTTTTCATATACACTAATCTACATACTGCAAAATGACTTTTTTAATATCTAACGGTTTAATTAATTTATAAATCAATTTATGAATAAACTAAATTTGCGCATAAACTTTAACAAATAATTACTTGCCAAATGAACCCTAGTCATTATATATTAAGGCAATATCAAATGGATGTGAAATTTAGGTGTTTTAATATTAATTATTAATAAATAAGACTAATATTTTAAAAACAAAATCAATTATTTTCAAACATTCCCTTTTACTAGTAAGAGTATTATCATATAATTGATAAACTGTAAAACTGTTCTCTAGATTTAACTAACTACTTATAATAATCAATATCAATAAAACTACTTTAATTAATATGTATGACAAAAAAGTAAGATACATTACTAAAATATTTATTATTTCCACTTTGAATAATTACTTCTGAACAGTAATACTAAGTTTATAAATAAATAAAAAGTAATGTATATACCTAATAATATTACATTAGATAATAAACTTTGTTAAGGTATCTTCCAGTGTTTATTTACTTATTTGATAACAGACGAAGTCTAGTTACATATTTTATGTTTCACTATTTAAATAAATTAAGGTTCTCACATCATCATAGTAGTATAATACTTCAGATTCGTTCCTAAAATTAAATACTTTTAACATTTCTAAATATAATTTTAACTAATATCCATATACATTTTTCACATCCTATGATGTCTTTGTCACATTTACTTTTTGTTACATTTCCCCATTTCACAATTTAATTAAGATTTTCGATGCCTGTCGTCAAAATATTACTAATATTGTTGCTAAAAATTTAATTTAATACATATAATATATAATTTTAAATTGTGTACATACACTAGACTGTTTTGGATATGTCTCTACACAAATCTAGCTGTATCAAGTATTTCATACATTTTTTATTGTAAAAGATATTCATTTACATCCAAAAATTGAAATTTTACCACTATTAAGTTTGAATACACCGATGTTGCAAAGTGAACGAGTCATTATTTATAATATACGGTGCGCAACCTTGAATATTAATAATTGGCGGTCGATGTTGGGTGATTTTCAAATTAAATTCCCGTAGCCCGTGTCAGCTGCACGTTCTTCTATGAGCATGTGCATGAGCGACTGCCGCGCATTTCTGACATCGGCTCGGATGTCCTCGGATGATCTCGGATATTTCCGTTTTGAGCATCCGTTATTTCGAGCAATTGATATTTCGAGCAATCGGTACGTAGCCGTTCCCCACCGTGGACGCTCTTAAGGTCGGAACCGAATCGGCTACCTTCGGAAAGCACGAAATATACGATGAGACGTCCGTTATTTAGGAACATGTTTAGCAAGAGCGTTTAAAGTAGTGTTGCGCATAATCGATATATTTCAATAATCGAGTGATTCGAAATAATCAATACAAATAATCGAATGATCATTCGAATGATCGATTATGCATGACAAAATACTTCATATCTCATACGGACATCGATTTGTCTGCGCACATTTCGAACTAACGAGTGACGAAATATTTCGAATGAATGATGTAGTATTTCGATAATTCGACTCCGTAAATTTTTAATGATATTTATGCATGTTTTAATTGTATCTTAGGTGACCGGGTTATAAATTATTTTGTTGATATTTTTCATACACACTATTTTACATCTTAATTGCTTAAATTATCTGGCTAATTTCTATTTCTTAATTATTTCAACCACCTTTGGTTAGAAACAATTTAATCAAGTTATGAGCAAACTAAATTAGCGCAGAACTTTAACAAATAATTGCTTACCAAATGAACTCTAACAATTATATATTAGGACATTACCAAGTTGGTGTAAAATTTAGGTGTTTCTAAAATTAATTATTTTCGAACATTTAATTTTAGTACTTTTATGCAGCTACAATTTTATCCCATCATGGTTGTATTAGTAAGAATATTATTATATAAGTGATAAACTGTAATACTGTTCTCTAGATTTAACTAACTACTCATAATAATCAATCTCTATAAAACTCCTTTAATTAATATGAATGAAAAAAGTAAGATAAATTATTAAAATATTTATTATTTCCACTTATATAACTAAAAATATTACATTAAACAACAAACTTTGTTACGGTATCTTGAGGGTAAAGTGTTTATTTACTTATTTGGTAACAGTAGAAGTCTAGTTACATATTTTATGTTTCACTATTTAAATAAATTAAGGTTTTCACATCATCACAATAGCATAATACTTCAGATTCGTTCTAAAAATTGAATAGTTTTAACAATTCATAAGTATAATTTTAACTATGTATATGGATATCATATACATTTTTCATTTCCTATGATGTTTTTGTCACATCTATTTTGTTTTACATTTCCCCATTTCACGATTTACTTAAGGTCTTCGATGCCTGTTGACAAAATATTACTAATTGTTGCTAAAAATTTAAATATGTGTAATATATATGAAATATAATTTTAAATTGTGTATATACACTTCCTGTGACGTCTTTGTCACATTTTCTAATACTAATATAATACTGCACGTTGAGACTGTTGTGCATATTATTTTGAATATCTCTTAAAATTAAAATATATAAACCTCTCCGCACAAATCTAGCTGTACCAAGTACATACATTTTTTATTGTAAAAGATATTCATTTACATTATTTGTACCACTTGAAATTTTACTACTACTGTTTATATTATATTGTATTGTATTGTATTGTATTGTATTGTATTTGTATTGCATTGCATTTCATTTCATTTCATTTCATTTCATTTCATTTCATTTCATTTCATTTCGTTTCGTTTCGATTCATTTCATTTCATTTCATTTCATTTCATTTCATTTCATTTCACATCATTTCACATCATTTCACATCATTTCACATCATTTCACATCATTTCACATCATTTCACATCATTTCACATCATTTCACATCATTTCACATCATTTCACATCATTTCACATCATTTCACATCATTTCACATCATTTCACATCATTTCACATCATTTCACATCATTTCACATCATTTCACATCATTTCACATCATTTCACATCATTTCACATCATTTCATTTCATTTCATTTCATTTCATTTGGATAGAAAAATAAAAATGCTTGCTGTTCGCATACCTTTTATCATCGCATCCCACATAAATCAAGAAATAAACAAATCAGACCAATTTTTGAAAGATATAATCCCAAGTACTGACTGCTAGACCTACTGCGAAGCATGGAGGTGAAGGCGTTATGTTTGAGAGTATCTTTCATGGTTTGGAATGGGCCCGCTGGTTCAGATAGACGATATAATGGATAGTTTCGTTTATCGAAGATGATAGAAGTTTAAGATGGATCTTCCAGCACGATAACGATCCGAAACATACGTCTAAGTTAGTTAAAGAATGGTTCGCTTCTCAAGGAGTACGTGTAATGTCTTGGCCATCGCGAAGCCCAAACCTCAATCCAATTGAAAACCATTGGGATGAAATTGATCGGAAAATCCATATAAAAAGACTCAAATTTGAATAAACTCTACTAAGTTCAAAATCTGTGGAAAGAAATATCGAACGATTACATTGAAAAGCTAGTGAAATCAATGAAAAAAGGTGTATTAAAAATAATGGATATACTACAAGATACTAAATAAAATAAGGTTAAATATACTTATGTACATAAGACTCTTGAATTTGTTTCAAATAACAATTATATTGTCGTATTGTCGTATTGTTGTTATCAAATATACTGCATAACTGACAATTATATGGATATTTAAACGTACACACATATGAGCAGTAGTATATGTATATATATTCCATTCGGCGTTCGGTTGGGTCAAATTGATACACCTAAATAACAACGCGTTTGATCCAGTCTGTACTAGGCTTTAGACATTCATTGCTAAAATATCAAAATAATTCGAATGAATTTTAAAAAATCCTGTTCGAGGCGAGATAAGGGGGTACAACACATACTAATAATTGAAAATATTATCATCCAAGTATAGTTTAAATAGGAAAGAGTATTTTTATGTGTAATTCATTTGATAAATAGTTTCTATTTATTAATCTAGTAAATGTATGTTTGCGTTAATATTCTAAACATTGCAAGGACGCTTTTGTAACGGCAATAATGCCGCTAGCAGTATAAACTTACGTGTCTGGCTTAAACTACACTATGTAGTTTAGTGTGATAGTTATGGTAAAGGTAAGCATATTCAAATAATAGGAATCTTATTTTTTAGTTATAAACAGAAATCTGATATTTAATTTTATTAAGAAACTTTAAATTTTCAAGTACTTTTTGTCACAACATCTAAAATTTTCCTTTTATACATTAAAACAAAATCGTCTCAATGCACTAAAGTTCCTGTGAACTATAAAATAGAACAACATATAAAAATGTTTTCAAGTTTGGAATACGGTGATACGGAAGAAAAAAGAAATTTAATAGTTGTAGTTTTAATTATTTATTTGTAGTTAAATATTGAAGCAAGATATAACCTTAATATAATATTAATATCATCTTACATTCAAGTCACAACAATAACTGTTGTAATATGTTAAAATAGTTTTAATTTCTTGATTGAATAACTTGTAAAATGGCATCACCAAATTGTCAATAAAATATTGAGATATTAGACCAGAAGAAAATGTCCTTCCTTTTTTCAATTTACGACTTGATTCCCGTTTCGGTTGGTGTATCAGTTCGTTATGCATAGATGATGACTTAACGTAGATGCGTTGCATTCTATGTATGCAGGACTTTTCTCTAGCACCAGTTTAATTTTTACTTCCTACCAAAGGTTTTATTAAGTAAAGCTGCACCCCTTATTAGGTCAAAATGGTAGATGTTTATTGGCATTATTTCCTGACGTTTTTCTAGCACGAGTACCTAGCATCTTCAGAGGTCTTATCTGGTTCGAGTATCTTTCACAACTGACTGACACACAACTGATGTTAAACTATGCTTATTCGGAATCAGATCAGCAGAGCTCGATAGAATCTTCTTCTTATTATGGAATAGCAATATTGTCTTCAGGCTCGTTTGAAAACCAAAAGAATTTCATCCTTTTGTGCCTATTCAGAATAAAGATCAAAACTGACTCTCCCAAAATTTGGCTTTCCGAAGGTGTTGTCAAATATTTTATTCAAATTATCAAGACATTCAAGTTATCCAAGGTCGAACTATCAAGGTAAAAACATGTAACTCTCACTCTTGGCGGTATTGCCAACTAAAATCGCTCAAGTTATAGAAGATCAACTGTATTAAATTAAATTGTCTGTTAATTTTGACAATCTGGACAACTACATTTACATAAAATTTCGATATACATTGTTTATTAAAATACTATTTTATATCACATATAAACATCACTTATATATCATAACATTGTAAAAGTAAATAAACAAAATTAACAAAGATACCATCGAGTTACTAGAAAAAAAAAACAATTTAATAAATAAAATTTTCAGTATAATGAATTAAAAAGAGGGAGCGCGCTGTCTAATCTGATATATCCTTTTGCGAGAAAATTAAGACATAATTATTTTATCTCACTCACTCTTACAAATATATTATAAGAGATCAATCGTGGACCCGTTCCGATGTGTTAAATCGGCACCGTTAGCTGGAAACCATAACATAAAATTCGATGGTACACAATTGCTTGCCTCGACAAGTGTGGAGAGGTTTATATATTTTAATTTTAAGAGGTATTCAAAGTAATATATACAAAAGGGATTCTCTTAGTGGTATTATATTAGTATTAGAAAATGTAACAAAGACGTCACAGGAAGTGTATATACACAATTTAAAATTATACTTCAAATATATTAAACATACTTAAATTTTTAGCTACAATTAGTAATATTTTGACAACAGGCATCGCAGACCTTAATTAAATTGTGAAATGGGGAAATGTAACACAAAGTAAATGTGACAAAGACATTATAGGAAGTGTGAAAATGTATATGGATATTAGTTTAAAAGAATCTGAACTACTACTATACTACTGTAATTATGTGAAAACTTTAATTTATTTAAATAGTGACACATAAAATATAATTATATATAACTAGGCTTCATCTGTTACCAAATATGTAAATAAACATCTTTACAAAGTTTGATGTTTAATGTTATATTTTTAGTTAGATAAATTACTTTCTATTTATTTAACAGTTGGGCTAAAAAGTTCGTAGGCTAGCAGAAAAAATCTTTTTTTGATAGAATTTGAATTTATTATTCAAAATAGTTGCCTCCGAGGGCGATACAACGATTATAGCAGCCATACAATTTTTCGATACTATTTATATTGTACGATTTGTCTTTAGCCTCAAAATAGGCTTCTGCCCACTCGGTTGGACTCCGATGTGAAATGATGGAACCATGTTTTATCCATTGTCACATATCGATGCAAAAATTCGGGTTTATTACGATTGAACAGCTCCAAATACTGCTCAGAATCATCAATTTGTGCCATTTTTGACAGATTATTCCACAGACAAGTTAATTTAAAAAACAAATTCATTAAAAATTTATGATTTATAATTTTCTCCATAATAATTTTTTATGAAGTTTGGTATATACCCATTTGAGAGTTAATTTTGTGGTGCAGTTAGATGTTCTATAAAAAAATTTTTTCAATTTTCATACCTAAAAAATTATCTTGTAAGTTTTCGGTTTGGACCAAGAATCGAGATGATTTGTTTGTAAGTATATATTTTCATTGAAAAAGAAAATTGTCAAACTCGAACAAGCACACATTTTATAGAGGGTCCCGCTTTCAAGTGGGCCATATTGTATAAATTACGAACAAAATAAATAAATAAATGCTTTAATTATAGTTAATTAATTAAGTTCGTAAAATGTTTACGTGTTGTCTTTTATTTACACCTAGAGTTATTTATAATGATAATGATCTATAATAATTTCTAGAAAATTATTATTTATCAAAGTTTAGTTTGTAAATTTACATAAATTTAATATTTTGATAAATATACAAATATAAATAAATAAAAGTTAATCTTTTAAGTTAATTGTTGATAGATACTTCAGCTGAAAAACTACATAATTTTATATTTACAAATTTATTTATTTAAGGAATAATAAAAATAATCCTCTTTATTTTTTTTTATTTTAAATTTTTATCAACTTATTATTTCATAAACTACTAGATGTCACATACAAGTTGAGTCGGGTATATTATATGTTGAATATAAATTAGAAGCAGATATTAGAAACGTTGTGAAACCATAGATTAAATACATTCAAGAATTTAGTTTTCAGAGATATTATTGGTATTATATAAGAAAAATCAACAACAATTACTTTTTTTGCTTATTATTAGCTTTTTCAACTATTTCCATAAATTTTCAGAATGTTTGGTGCTTTTATATACATTTTTGAGTATTGAGAAGTACCGTCTACTACTACTGAATACAAAACGTTATTATATATAATTAAATATTCTGTTATTTCTTGTTTGACATCGTCGTAATCGTTACTATTAATTGATGATTAATAACAAGGTTAGTAATGAGAAGTAGTTACGGTTTAAATACAGTAAATTTCACAAAACGATTATTTGGTTAATTCATTTTAAATTAATTTTGAGCCACGTGAAAGTTGTTTGGTGGGATATTCATGGACTTAGAAATGTCAAAAGAGCTACCTAGTCAGTTTATATGATAACAATCAAGAACAAGCTATTTGATTGTATTTATAAAATTAGCAGCCCTTCTTGTGTTGACTTAAGTTTTAATGTTTTACGGTTAAAAATTGAGTGAAAACAAAAATAATGCAATATTTTATTTCATATCAACTTTGATTGATATGGCAAGGAAACTTTTTATCTAAATTCCCAAACATTTTGAACAAATACAAAAACTAAAACAATATAATTAGGCAACTGTTGATTGGTTGGTTTTGTATCCGGATAATAATAATAATAATAACAATTGCTAAACTGTTTTAATAGTATATAATATTTGAAGGATTGATTCATATATTTTTGCAAATCATGACTGTGCCTAATAATATTTGCTGCCTGCATTTACACTTATATTGCATTACCATATTTATGGTACAATTCTTTTAATTCAATGAAACGGTCGTCGACGTGCGCTTCTCTTGTATCCTTTATTAGCTTAAAAATAACTTTTTGCATTATACTTTCACTTTTATACTACTGCGGAGCCTTTTGCCTTTGTGGAACGCACTTCGAGTATAGTTGAATTAATTCATTTATTTTACATAACAACATGAATGAGATTCTCAAAAAATAATTCTGTTGATTTTAGTTTTTGTTACATGTATTTTATTAGGTTGATAATAATAATCTCGAATAATCTCGATTTTTATGTTATTTACTTTTACATATGATTTGTGAATAATTAATTTGTTAAATATAGTCATGTTATATGTTATACATATATCGTTTAAATTCGCCGTGGAAGAACGCGCTAATTGCTGAATTGCTATGAAGAACCGACGATTTGGAATCGCCGCCCTTGCGCTTTCTCGTTTATCCTTTGACTCGTGTTACATTTACCGACAGTAATCGGGAAAGACGAGCCGAGCCTAGCCTAGACGAGCCTCCCCATTCCCACGATTCATGGCTTGCCAAGTCACGAGCGAGGTTCGCCGAGTCGACAAAGCTCGGTCGTATGTTTCACATCCGACTCTTCAGAAGTTGAATGAATTGGGGATGTATATTTTGCCTCGGTGAAAAAACACCTTCAGTGCCTTCAGTGACTTCATCGTCTTCATACCTCCAGATTTCCACGCGGCCGGCATAAATAAGCTTATTTCTCGTTGGCAAAAATGGTTTTTATTTGGATTAATAAAGTTTTTTATAATAAAAGTTATGGTTAAACACCGAGATTATTTTTGCATCAACCTTATAAAATTGACATGTAAAAAATACATACTTGTGTGAATTTTTTATTTTATTTTATATCTAATTAATTAATAATAATATCCAATTGCGACAAATTAATACCATAGGTTTGCATAGGTATAGTAATTTGCTAGTAAATAATAGGTTGTTTGCAATAATAAAATATCACATTTTAAAACAAACAAAATAAATACGTGTGTATTTAAATTCTTGTAACAATATTAAATATATTGGAAATAAATAATTTACATAAAATCCAAATACAAAAGTAAAAAACATTATTATTGATATTATTAATATTATAATATTTATATTGTAGAATAATTATAAAGGTACTCTTTACAGTTAATTCTTTATAGATTATTTTTTGAAAATAAAAATTTTTGTTTTGGGACGTAACAAACCTTTTATTCTTTTAAACAATTTTTTTTTACTATTAGACATTCTTTTTATTCTTTTACTATTGGACTTACTTGGAAATTTACTCACCTGATACAAACTGATTGTTTTTTATATTAATAAAAATAAAACCACTTGCAGTAAATATACTATTTGGGAAATTAAATAATTTTTTTCCTATGATTTTGTATTTTGATATATTTTGATAAATAATACTATAAATGGATACTACTGACTTTGCTAAAAGTAAAAAATTGTACGTTTTTTCAATATGTTTCAATGTTTCAACAGCGTTTTGAAGTAGTAGTAGGAAAGTAGAACACTATAAAATATCCGGTTAGACAAGCATTCGGTGGCTTTCTGCTATCATATAATTTATTAGTCAGCTTTCACTTTCAATGAATTTGGAATTTATGTAAATGTTGTCGACAAGGCTTGTATTTGTTTAGTGTAAGTATTAATTAATATGATTTCCTCTGGAGAATAATGTTGGTCAGATAAATATCATACTCATTATGCATGAAATGGTCATAGCAAATGATCACACATTAGAGAGGAACTTACATTCACGTTAAGAAACGACGTGTTTAGAATAAACTTCTATAAAAGGAGAGTTTGAGCTACACCTACATTTAGAGTTTCAAAAAATGAAGACAAATGCCAAAACGATTAACTTAAATATACTCAATACATTTAAAACTGCAAATTGTTACAGATATGGCATTTTTTTTTCACATTAACGTCAATAAATAATAAACTATTCTTATAGATAATGGTTTCTGTTAATATAGATTAACTGAAAAATCCAAAAACGGTGAACAGAATAACTTTAACCAAGTGAACCAGAACTGGATTATTTTGTTACACAAAAAATTATATATCAAATTTAAAAGCCTATATTTATATGTTACAGTTTTATTGTTGAAATAGCGAATGTCAATTTCGGCTGGCAAGCGTTGTTAATGCGTTCTTTTGTTCATTTTATTGTTGATTCTTCCAAGCAAAATTGACATTTCATATGTTAAAAATAAAAAATATATATCTCTACTAAACCAATGTAAATTATAACACGTTTACACATTCTATTTGCGGTAAGTAATTCCAAAAAATAACACATTGTATTAGTTTATAAAAAAAGACATTTTCATTTTTACTTACTTTGTACAGTTTGTCCTTTTGGTACCACACATCCTCTTCATCCTCAGGTGGTTGAAAATTTGAATCCATATGTAAGTCGTCCCGAGATCTGGACAAAATTCTTCTACGTGAAACCATTCCTCTAAGATTTTATGGCAATTTGAATCTGAAAAGAATCAGAGTTATTAGAAATTTAAAATTATTACGAATTGCTTAAACGGGGATATAAACTGAAGATAGCTGAACAACCATTAACTGCTGCTAACCAAAGTGTGCTGTGATATCTACGATTCTACAAAAATGTAAGAACCAATTGAATGGTGAAATAGCCACTGCGTGTCATGTATTTTACTAAACTATAACTAAACAATTTATTGCGAACTTGTTTCCAGTGCTAAAGAAAAAAATCTAACCTAATCTAATCAATATAAAATGAAAAACTTTTAGGTAATAAAAACAAATAAAAAATATCATTACGCAAGGAAAAAAGAAAGATTTTCTATACGATGTTGCTGATTTATATATTACTAAGGTACCTTAGTACATATACATCATAAAAGTTTCATCATGATTTTTATATCAATCGAGCAATCGGAATCCACAATCATCAAGTTATTTGTTAAAATTAATAATTTAATTTAATTTTTTACACTCTTTAAGTTAAATTTTAGAGAACTAACAACAATCAGTAGGTACAAGCATCATATAACAAATGTGTCTCATATTTGAAATGAAAATATAATAATGATAATACAAGTAGTTTGTTAAGATATCTAATAAAATTTTTAATGCAGATATGTCTAACCCATCGAAATTCATCTTTTTGCATATGCGCTATAATAGACGAACGAGATTTGTCCGCTCCTAACCTTCGTGTAGTCCTGAATCGGCGAAGGTTAATTTACTTTCAACAAAACTTTTTTACTTTATCATTATACTATTTTATAATATTTTATAATATTTAAAAATAAAAATTGCACAAAAAGGAGAAAACCAAGAAACCGTGAGGACGAGAAGGACATAGAAACAGTCGTAACAACAATAAACTTGCAGACCTCTCCTTTCGGTAGTGGGGTCCGTGTACGCATGCCTTACGCATCACTTCACCAACGACCAACATACAGCAATTTCTATGTCACACTTTGGTTTTTTAGCTTTCCCGAAGGTTGGCGTAATATAGAAATTGTTCAAAAAATTGAGCAACTATATTTTCATCAACGAATTGATTTATTTAGAATGAGTTCTATTTTGAGCATTTTATCAGTTTCTAGAAATGTTATTTTCTCTAAAAAATATGAAAAAGATCACCATCTTCTAGCATTTAGTGTTTCTCTTATCAGTTACTATGATTTTGCTCATAAGTTTGTTTTTTACATCTCGAATTTAATATAATCGATACAGTAAAGCAGTTCTTAAATTCCACCTAGAAAGAACCTTTTTTATTTAATCAACAGAATATAGCAATTGTTGAAAATATATTTGAAATTGGCATGAATTTTATATGTTGACCAACGATTATCCACAGAGTAAAACACGATCCGGCAAAACTCCGGAGATAAAATAAATAAATAAAAGTTATTAAACATTTGTCAGATATCAGTTTTGCATATTCTTGTTTAATAGTTGTCCCTAACATCAATAAAATAAACCAGCTATTCTTCTTATTAAATTTTTAGCTGTAATTAAGCTGTATTAATATCACGTAGCGTTGTCATTTTAATGTATATATTAACAATCCAAGTCACAGAATATTTAGAAAGTCAATATAACTTTCTAATTGCCCTGTTCCATAAGCCAAATTCGCTTAAACAAATACATATGTTACCAAATTATAATATCGTAACATAATTAATTGTCATAAATTGGACAATAAGACATTATTTATTAAAAAACATTACTTAACATTACTACTATATGCTAAATAGTAAAATATAAAAAACACTATTGTAAATCAATATTCTAGCAGGAATTTGGTTGAATCGTGTGTTTTATTTTTGTCTGCGCCGACACACTTAGTCACAGCCGTGACATTAAAAACTATTAAAAATATAGAGTAATACAAGGGTATAATCTTTTGCATGAAAATTCGTAACTAAGTTGATACAATAAATGTAAAACTGGAATGAATTTATTTAAATTATTAGATTGTTTCCTTCTTATGCCTATATTAGTTCGGGTTTATGGTCTACGTTTGTTGGAATTATTTCCTGACGTTTCGCTAGCGCCTTCAGAGGTCTGATTTGATTCGGGTATCTTTCACATCTGACTGACAACTAAATGACAAATTATCTATTTTCAATGCTTCTTCTTTCTATTAAAGTTGTTTCCGTGTTTATGGATTTGAATTGCTTCTCAAATCATTTTGTTGTGATATCCACACACGAACCAAATCTGACCTCTGAAGATGCTAGCCACTCGTGCTAGCTAAACGTCATGAAATAATTCCAACAAACCTAAACAAACAATGGTCACACAAGCCTTAACCTTTACATGTTTCTTTCTTAGTTTCGTTTTCTAAGAAACTGATGCTATACTAACTTAATGTGAAGCAATTAAACTATTAAGGTAGATAAAATTGGCTCAATTTGCTTCCTTCAAAATGTTACAATATATATTAAATTATGTCTGTAGGTAATTAATAATCACAATTTTTCAATCAATTTGTTTCTTTTTAATTAGATAAATACATTAATTCTCACAATTTGTTTATTATTGGTGTCAACAAGTCGGACAAGTTCAATTTTGTGTATTATAAACTAATTTAAAACTATTTTAACTCGTGCTTAACCGGTTGGAAAACCTATATTTATAAATAAAAAAGCTACGAAAGTGTTTCTGACTTAAATGTACCACACATATATTCAGTCGAATTTCTTGATTGATCCAATCTAGTTGGACACTTGCCCTACATGGCGAAATCCATTTGATGCCAGATAAGATCACATTTCGGTTGTAAGTTACAACCTGTAACAATATTGATGTTAGACAAACATTAAATTAATTCTGTTGCTAAGTAACAAATTCAATTGATGTTAAAAGGCCTTAAGATTCATTCATTCTTCAAATATTTTTTGATGTTAGCAACAAGTTTAATGATTTGTAAAATAATTTGGCTGTTAGGAACGAGTTCAATGTTAAACATTTTTAAATTAATTTCTTTAGTAGTTATTTAGAAACAATTAAACTCGTTGTTAGTACATAGAATTATTTTAAGGTTATTAAGTAACCATTTAAATTGTTTTGTATTAGTAGGATTCCTCTAACAGATGTTTATTAACAAATAATATTGCTTGCAATTAGAATTAACAACAAAATTTTCGAGCAAAACTTTCTATTTAATTTATTTCCCATTAATTAAATGCACTTAAAATGTTTTTGACAAAGATATAGCAATAAATTAATGTCTTACTTTGAAGAAAAATATATTATAATAGTTCTACTGTTTCCAGACACAGTTTTAACAAAATTTAATTAATTTAATTAATTTAGTACTAAAATTAGTTTAGCATCACCTGAATTCAAGTTCAGTTCAGTTCAGTTCACATCACTCGATACTCGATAGACGTTTTTCACGTTATTTTGTCAGTTTAATATTAAAATGTTTCAAATCAGTTGTCGCAGGAAGGAAATACATTAAATATTATTTCAATGGAAATGTTTAATAGAAATTGTTTCGAAAATATTAAATACTTTCAACAATTTTCATGGTGAATTGATTAACTATGATAAATACATTTTTATCAAACTCGAAATTGTTTAAAAAGAACTGTAATCGTTGACAAATCAATTAATTGACAAGTAATTTAAAAAGGCTGCGTTTAAGATTGAAAACTGGTTTGATGTGTTTCAAAGAAATCTTGGCTAAAATAATAAATAAAGATACTTTTCTAGTAGTATTTTTACGTTTTTATTTATTTAAATAAAACAATTTATGTAATTTTTTGAAAATCCATAAGTCGTTGAATTTCACATATTTTAGGTTTGCACTGAAACTAAAAATCACATTTTGCTAATCAATTTATTGTTTCCAATCAAATGAACCAAGGAATAATATGTTAAAAATATATCAAAATATACGGGTCCGTCATACAATGTTCACTAACGACACTACTCAAACTTATTGTGATTGTTTTTTTATGAAATTTATTATTATACACCCATTTTAAAGAATGTTAAATTCAATTCAACCCTTTTTCTTTCATAAAAATATATGTGATACATAACAGGTGGGAAAATGTTTTTTCAAAATGTTCATCAATTCAGAACTGTCAAAAACTAATATGTCTCATGCAAATTTTTGATACTTTTACTAAATACACTACTGAAAACTAAAAAAACAAATTAATGTTTAATACTTCGTATCTAGATTAATATCAATCCGGTTAATAACTTTTCGTGACGTCATAATTGACATTCCTTAATTCTGAATGAGACAAGTTTCTTAAATTATGAAATCATAAAATTATAAGTCGAATGTAGATATGTCACAATACGTATATCTATCTAACAAAATTTATCTACGTGTTCTCGTTAGATTAATAATTAAATTAATATTTTTCGGAGATATTAACAATACATGAGAAAAGTAACCCATAGAATATGTAATATTTTTTCAAATCACACATAATATACAGGATAAAATTAAATTTTTACCTTGATTTATTTATTAAACTCTATAGTACATAGTAAAAGTCAACAGAGCTGACATTAGACACCTCTTGTATATTATTATTATTATTATGACGAAATCATAAAATCATAAACCTAATGTTGGTAAGCATAGATCTTTCTTTGCTTGATAAATATTAACTAATTAAATTATGATTATATATTACGGAGACATCAATGTGGCCTTAGGAAAGAAACCTTTTCACCCAAATAACAGATTACTTTTATAAACATAATTATTCACATAATTACATAATATTTTATAAAATTTAAGTAACTTATTGCGTTTAAAGTGATTAATTAAGCAAATATATTAAACAGAAATGAATGAAATAAGCCAAGAAAGTGCCACGCAAAATCTACTTTCCTTGACATTTTAAGTAACTAGAAAAGTATTTACCAAATCTGTTCGTCACAAATATATCCCTCTTGGTAACAAATGAACAATCACAAACACAAATAATACACTGTCAAATATTCCAGGGACTCCTATTGGGCACTACAATTAAATTTTAAACAAAAACACGCGCGCGAAATAACTTAATTGTCGCGATAAATTGACGTGTACAATAGTCTTAACGTTTCCAGCACGTATAGCGACTAGAAACTTGGTTCTTAAAGAGTGCGATCTGGGCGATGCGCGCGCATGCCTTACTCTGACGTCAGCTTCATTATGACGTCGAAGTAAGTGGGTTAGGTACTTGGAGCCACTCACCACAAATATCCGTCGCCGTAACTGTTTTCCAAGGTAATGAACAGCGGACTACTTTCTTTATCTTGTCGTCAGATGCCTCGTCAGATGACATCTATCGGATTTATTTATACTTAAATTTCTACTACTTTTAATAAGCAATAACCAAACCAAAATATTGGTTAACATAATTGTAAATTTATTTACATATTCGCATGGACTAGTGCAGGGGTGGCCAAGCTCCTTGATAGTCAGAGCCATTTTTCAAAAAAGGTATTAGAAAAATTTGTTTACAAAAATTATATTTATTCAAAACATAAATAAAAGTGCAAAATATGTGTGGCCACAAATAATTCTTCAAAGAGCCGCAGGTTGGCCACCTCTGGGTATATACATCTGCTATACTAAACCATGGCATAAGCTAAAGAATATACCATGGTAGGTAGTATCTACCGTAGTATAGTGTATAGGTGTGTAGGTCCTGATTCCTAAGTGTCAACTTGCAGGAAATAAATTTCAGCCCTAATCTACAAGCGTTTCAACTTGTAACAACAAAGTTTCCATTTATGTTTGTTATAATCTGCTATTTAAAATGTGATTGTTATTGTTTTGGCAGTTTCCGGTTTCAGTAATTATTTCCATGACAACATTTATGTCTGATGTAGCCAAGTGATCAAAGTTTGCCAATAAATTTAAATTTATTCACTGTAATAATTCCGAATTCATTCATATGCATACATCCAAATAATTTTATTTCCATGTACCATTGCCCAACGCAAGAATCGGAAGTGTATTAGAGACGTGGACATTGATGTGGAACTATTATTTTTTTCAGTATCGAGTAGATACTGATATTTTATATCTGAGTATCCGCTGTATTCGTTATAAAGTAATCATAACCTAATAAATACTGCTTCTCTAGTAGATATTGGTTGATGATTATGTAATTAATTTTATATTCAATTATTTCTTAAATATGTAAAATTTAGATTTTGAAATATTGGGTTGTTCGGAAAGTAATTTCGTTTTTTTTTGTGGAAATGAAAGACTGTTTTCGTATAATAAACAAATACTTTATTAAATTATATATTGGCCGTTCTGGTCCAACACCTTTAGCCATCTTTCCGGTAGTAGCATAATTCCACGCTCATAAAATTTTTGGTCTTTGCTGGCAAAAAACTGATCGAGGTGGTTTTTGACCTCCTCATTTGAGGTGAAGGTTTTACCGACTAAAAATTTTTGGAGTGACCGAAACAAATAATAATCCGATGGTACCAGGTCTGGAAAATATGGTGGATATGGCATTGTATCCCATTCAAGCTGTAAAAGCTTTTGGTGAGTGATCAAACTTGTGTTAGGTCTCGCGTTTTCTTGGTTAAACACTACACCTTTCCTGTTAATTAGTTCTGGCCTTTTCTGTCAAAGTGCATCATTCAGTTTGTCCAGCTGATGACAGTAGACTTCCGAATTAATCGTTGTGTTATCCGGCAAAAGCTCAAAAAAAAACGATTCCTTTAAAATCCCACCAAACAGACAGCATCACCTTTTTTTGGTGAATATCGGCTTTGGAAATGGTTTGAGCCGGTTCATCTTTTTTGCTCCATGACCTCTTGCGTTTGACGTTGTTGTTTACAATCCATTTTTCGTCTCCAATGATGATGCGCTTCATAAACGGATCATGTTCATGACGTTTGAGAAGCGAATTGCAGATGTCAATGCGGTGACACAGATTTCTCTCTGTGAGAACATGGGGAATCCGTACATCGAGCTTCGAGGATAATCCCAGGCCTTTCAAGTAGTCATAAACTGTTGAATTTGATAAACTGAAACTCAATCCGATCTCACGTGTTGTTATTCGCCGGCTCGCATCAACTAATCCCTTTATCGCTTCTTCGCTTCAAAATTGCCGGATCGAAATTTAGCGAACCAGTTCTGGCACTGGTGTACTGTCAACACACCTTCTCCATACTCATCGGTCAATTTCTTTCTGGCTTGAACAGCATTTTTACCCTTTCTGTAGTAAAACAGTAAGATATGTCGAAAATGCTGCTTATCGCTCTCCATGTTTAAAAGGGCACCAACCAAAAACTACTGCGTAGAATTAATTGGAATTTTTCACACACAAGCCTTGCTATATGAGCTCTCAATGCATATAAAAATTATACGGCTTAAGTGTGAAGTCGGGAAAAAATGAAATTACTTTCCGAACAACCCAATATAATCGAAGCATACGGGTATTTTAATTTATTGGTAAACGTAACAAACATAACCATTTCAGCATAATTAATTTTTTTAAATACAACAACAACACATGTTAAATTCTATTTTCTAATGGTAAACCAAAAATGCACAGTATCCACTTTAATAGATATATTTTATAATATATGATAGATTAGTGACAGTAATCTGTCTTTTTAGTTTGATTAAAACACTAAATTCACAATAATACGCTTTATTACAACAAACGTACTAATGCCCTGGACATCTAAAGCTTAACTGTCTTGTTCTTTCTTAAAAACTGCCCTGATTATCAAATGTAAACAAATGCTTCAGATTTGTTTACAAAACAAAATAGTCTAAATAGATGTGACCCCATCGCATGGGTGCATCGTTGAAGATAATGACGTAAGCTAACACGGCCTTCCTGACGTTGGGGCGTCCTCGTACCTTCCGCAGTTTTGCAAAGATTCACCAGACACCGGTAATCTGTAAACAATATAGCAGCAGCACAAGCTCAAAATATATTCGAAGAACTAAGCCTAAATCAGAGGTCTAAAGGACCTTTTTTCATTTAACAAAATAGACTGTTATGCGGCACAGTTAACAACCACTAGAAGCTCAAAGGTGGCTCAACCATCAACAGGTCTGTTACACTTATGTCTCTCAAGTGCTATCAAAAGATACCATATTCTAGCCAGGAACTCAGAGGCGGTTCAACCACTACCCGCATGCCTCACAGGCCCAAAACACAACAATCTAAGCCTGCAGAGCAGGGACCTTAAACATAGCCTGCGGAGCAGGGACCTTTAAACATAGCCTGCAAAGTAGGGACCTCAAACATAGCCTGCAAAGTAGGGATCTCAAACATAGCCTGCGACGCAGGGACCTTAAACATAGCGTGCCAAGCAGGGACCTTTACATATGGTCTGACCACGCAGGGACATTTACACACATTTACACATCAATCTTATTAAATAAATCTGTTCATACCTTATAGAATTTCCGTATCTGGCCAGGTGCGTAACTGTTTATGCGCTGCTACTGTAGTTCTACCTCGGTTGCCAATCCTTCTGAGTGCGTAAACAATGTGTTACTTCAAAGGGTTCGTGATACTTTGGTTTCAACTTTCCTCCATTCGACAGCTGACTATTTTCAACAACTACTTTATCACCAACAGTGTATGGTTTTGCCGGTACTCTTTTCTTATTAAAGTTTGTAATTGTTTTACTGGTTTTTTCGCACACGCGACTATGAGCTTGTTGCCTAAATTCTTCAGCGTACACTTTACTTCACATTAAACAAACTTCTCATAACGCGTTCCACTTGTCCATTATCTCTAGGAACTCTTGTTGCAATTAGGTGTAGCTTAACAGAGTTATCATTGAGAAATTCTTGAAATTTACTCGCTACAAATGCTGTTCCCCGATCAGCTATTATTCGTTTTGGTCGACCCAATTCATGATACAGTTTCATTATCTCTAGTCGAGCTGCTACAGGTACAAAACAACGTTCGCGTTGATCATTTGAATTCCATCATAAAAACACCAAATTTTCTTTCACTATATATCCCATCTTATGATGAGTTTTGTTTATTATTGTCTGACAAAACACATCCTTTGATTGATATTCACAAATTGTCTTTGCCGGAGACGCTGTATTTTGACTTAAATAGTCGACATGTGCCATTTTATGACCTGGTCTATATTCTATATCAAAATTAAAGTCCTGCAATTTTATCCACCATATTGCAACGCGGGGGTGTAGTTCCTTTTTGAGTGTTGTAGCCCTTACAGAATTACAGTCTGTATAGATTGTAAACTTTATACCATACAGATATGTGCGAAAATACTGAGTGACTTCCACTATCGCTAGACTTTCCAAATCATAAGAATGATATCGCGATTCACAATCAGTTGTACGCCTAGAATAATACGCCACTGGATGAAGCATATTATTTAAGACTTTTTGCATAAGTATGGCACCCAATCATAGCAAACTCGCGTCTGTATGTAGTTCGGTAGTCAGTTCCGGATCAAAAATGTTAAAAATCGGATAAGAAAGAAAAGTTTTTCCCCTAGGCAACAGTTTTTCACAAAACGTCTAACATATCCAGCCAGTCCTAAAAATTGACGAACACCTTTTACATTTGTTTGAGTGAGCGCATCAACTTGTCGTAGTCTAGGTTTTACAGTAATGTTTTCGATCACAATTCCACAGATGTTTGGAAAAAGTTACATTTTTTTATGTTTAAAACAAATCCGACCTTCAAAAGGGCGTTTAAGTTCTTCAGACATTCTTGAAGGGTTCGAGTAGGGCACAACACATCATCAACATAAACAAACGCAATATCGTCTTTAAGTGGTCCAAGGGCTTTATCAAAGGCATTTTGATAACCTGATGGAGAGTTTATGAAACCAAACAGCATTCGGTAGTTTTTATTTCTTTAATAACCCACTCGTCCAGACCTGACAAATTTAAGTCATATTCCTCAAATGCAATATCTAAATCTTGCAAGTCGAAACTGCGCTGCAGCCACAGTTACACCTTCTGCGCATACACCTTTAATGTTGCTTAAGTAGTTTGGGCGTTATTGTCTCCATCCGATGCACTTTCGATAACGATCACAACTTTCGGGGGTCACTGCACGTTCGCGTTTTTCACTATTGTCAGCCATTATCCGTTCACAAAGATACACAAAAAAGAATTACTTTTTAGGTCCTTTCTTCCGGAAATAATTCACGAGAAGATGCGACTGTTAATCTGTCTTTTTAGTTTGATTAAAACACTACATTCATCATCAAATGAAATGCGAATTGTCATTTCAACACATCACTTTTTCTACATTTTCAACTTATTAGTATTTTGGGCAGATTAAATTAAAGAATATTAAGAAAGATTTAACAATTGAACCTTATGATTTATGACAATTAAGGGCAAGTAAAATAAATAAATATTGTCTATGCGGACGAGGTTAAGTACTGAGTTTCTGGAGTACTCGATACTTTTACTCGAGTTTCGAGTAACGAAAACTTTACTCCCGAAATTTCGATTATTGCGGATACGTGCGAGTATCAGATACTAAATATCGAGTAGATACTATTAGCACACCTCTAATCGATATCTAAAATTACTATTTTTAAAATAGTCCAAATACGGCCAATTAATTTATGCTATTATAGCATTACAAATATTATCTTTATTATTGTAATCTAATTTGAAAATTTTAACAACGAAGATATATAATTTTTAGAGACTGCAAAAATAGAAAAATTAAAAGTGTTAACATTCTTAAATGGTCTAAACACGGAAGTGACAACATTGAGATGTAATAAATATATGTATATCGAGATAAAACATCATTTGTAATCATAACGATACAGTATTGCTTTTTTCTAATTAAAAAAATTATCTATATAAAAGTGTTTTAAAGAAATAAATGTTCAAATTTACCATTCAATTAATTTATTTTTTTATAAGATAAGATTACAAACTATGTATTATTATTTATTTGAATGTTTTATCCGATTTGGTAAACTTTTTTCAATTGTAAAACCAAAACCAACAGGCATAAAAATTCAAGAAAATCTTCAATCTTGTTTTATAGAAAAACTACATGACACTAATGGATTAAACATCCCCCATATTAAACTTCATAAAAAGTATATAATATTTATCAAGTAGTCTATGGAATAAACTGTCTAATATAGCACAATGTGTCCGATTTTTCAAGAATATTATATAATTATTATACTAATAATATTATGGGCCAAAAAACTTGACATTTCGTTTACAGGTTCAAACGTTTGATTTCATATCGATATATCCATGTCCAGTAGTAAATGTAAAAAATTCTAATTTAGCATTTAATTAATTTATTATTATTATTTGATGCAGTGCTTGAAGAGCAATCATTCGAGCGCTTATCTAATATTTCCATATCTTACTTGAAAAACGATTTTTCTTTGTTTCAGCGATCATCCCCTCTTTCGAGGCAAATCTCTGTCTTGTGATCATTAATTTTTTTGTTTGTGAGAAAATGTCGCTCGAAATATCGGATGCCCGAAATGAAAATATCCGAGCGCATTCGTGTCGATGGAGGAACGTGCATATGGGATGGGCTCCGGGAATTTAATTTGAAAATTATAAATATTATAATATTGGGCACCCAATATTATAAATATCGTTCGTTTTTCGCTCGTTCACTTTTAAAATTATACTTACGAATTGTTAAAGCTATTCAATTTTTAGAAAGAATCTGGAATATTATATTGTGATGATGTGAAAACATTAATTTATTTAAACAGTGAAATACCCTGAAGATACCTCTTGTTTAAAGTAATATTTTTAATTAGATAAATTACTTTTTATTTATTTATATATTTAGTATTATTGTTCGGAAGTAATTATTCAAAGTGGAAATAATAAATATTTTAATAATTTACATTTATTGAGGTTGATTGTTATAAGTAGTTGTTTAAATATAGAGAACTCCAAAATTTATAACCCAATCAACTAAGATACTAAAATACTTCAAATTTGTAGTAATGTTTGGTATGAGATAATATTAAAGAGAAAACACTAAAATATCACTTGCTGTTAGAAAATATTTAATATTAGGTACAAACAAATAATATGTAAGATGTTACTGCAAAGAAAGTTGAGTAAATAAAAGCCATAAATGTATTTCCAGAAATTCTTTTGTTTTTAATATTTATTAAAAAAGTATTAAAGGTTGTCGATGAGTAGTCAGTATACTTTTAATTTTGCTGCTACTTTTTACTAGCATATTGGTTCACTAATTAATAGTGACATATTAGACATAAATCTTCATGTAAATGTTTTTTCCTTAGTAATCGAAAGTTGTTGTTTATTGTAGTAAACCACTCAGGGAAGAATCTGATTATACATATATATATATATATATATATATATATATATATATATATAAATATAAATTTATATATATATATATATATATAAAAGTTGTTTGTAATTATAATCAATTATAGATTTTTAACAGATATTTATTAGAATTGTTTGTTTTGAATATAGAATATTTTTAGGTTAAGCGTTAATCGTTGCCCTGATGACATGGAGTAGACCATAGAGCACCCGGAGTAGGTATAATTGATTTCCTTTGAACGCTCTTGCTAAACATGTTCCTAAATAACGTCCTATCGTAGATTTCGCGCTTGTATATACGGCATCGTATATTCGGTACGTTCCCCATGCAAATATACAATGAAAGATCATTTTCTTTCTTTGCATATGGGTCTGTTTCTTCGAAATCTCCTCGTTCAAATGATCCACTTGGACAAAGTAGCGATCGTAATTGACATTCTTGTGCATTAGACGAGGTTCACCGTTTGCTGTCGACTCAATTGACTACCTATTTGACATTGGTTACCTATTGTGTATTCAAATTTCGTCTATCGTTACTTATCGACGCAAAAAACAACTCCAAATGTTAGCTCACGTAGCACTCACTTCGAAAAACAGCTTTTTCATACACAATAAAGCTTACACGTTCCCTGATATATTTAGAGTATTAGTTATTCTTTGCAGTATACCAGTAGTGACCAGAGAGTGATGGATGCATCATCGGTGTTCTTAAGACCACGTTTCTGAAAATCAGTCAATAATGACTTATAATTATATTGATAAAAAGAAGTGTGATGTATCTTAAACTGCTATTGATGAAATAATAGATTGAGACATCTTCGACGTGTTTCTCTATTTCGTATTTTTTTATTAAACATCGATTTCTCTAAATCATCGATATGTCGAATCCATAGAAGCATGAGCAGCTTCCCTAGTATATTTTTTTCTTGGAGAGCAAATTACCAACGATTATACGTGTATTTAATAATTCTAGAATTCAATCCATTTTGATACATGTCAGAGAATTGTTAGAGAGTTTTTAATAAAATACGTATATCCCAATTAAGTAAATAAATTCAGCATTTTCAATTTCGGTTTTCAGGTTCAAATATGATATTCAAGGTGCAAAATTTGGGCGCTGAAAATGATGAATAATGTGAGACGTTTCACCAAGATATGACTAAAACAGAATACAAAAATTCAAATGGATATAGAGATTTAGCAGTTTTTCTTGCATCATATTTTTGCTTGTTCTACTAGAACTTGAAATATTTATAATTATGTAAACTAGCAAATAAAAATGTGAATTTTAGGATACCAGTTTTAATTTATTTATTTATTTAATTTTATCAGTTCTTTTCTTGACATTTAAAATATCATATTATCATATTTGACTCAATATAAAGATGTTTTAATAATGTTAATCGAAGTAATTTACTTCAATACCTACTGCGATTGTAACATTAACGTAACAAATAAGAGATATTTTATTTTTAAGACAGGAGTTCTACAGGGAGCAAAGCCTATGTATAAAATATTTTATTTTGACAAAGTATCTCCTAATAAAATTGCAGTCACAAATAATACACTCAATAAATATTTAAATTGAATTTTATAAGTTTATATTTATAAGTTAATATTGGTCTCTTATATTGACTATAAAAATAATTTCTTAGAATTCGATTCTCATAAAATATCATTATATCACATTAATAAACCAATCAATTTAGAATTAAAAAAAAATACTAATTTGAAATAACTTATGTCAGAAACAATAGTCAAAATAGAGACCTTAAATTCAGAAATTCAAGAAAGAATATGTCCAGATACCGAAATACTCGAAAGTGTTTAATTATGTCCGGCATAGTAAGAGTCCATAATAATAAATTTGCTTTAATTTCACTATTAACGTAACAAGTATTTTAAAATCTGATAGATTGGAAAAATATCTAATTTGCTTAGAACAGATCATTTAAACAAAGAAGAAAAGGATTCCTTAATCAAAATATGCCACGATTTTAATAATATCTTATATTTAGAAGGCGTCTCTTATGTACACGAAATAGTCCCATAAAGAAGAAGTGGACAAACAAATTTTTAAAATGTTAAAGATATCATCGAACCTTCAACTTCCCAATGGAATTCTCCTGTTTGAGTTGTTCCTAAGAAGCTAGATGCCGATTGGCGAACTAGATAACGATTGGCGATTCATTTCCTATACCAAATGTCAAGACATTTTAGATCAATTAGGACATTCCTCATACTTTTCTACCATTGATCTTACTTCCAACAAATAAAAATGTCACCGGGAGATGCTGAAAAAAGAAAACCACTGCATTCTCTACTTCTGCAGGGCCAATACAAACGCATGCCATTTGGTCTTCGCAATGCTCCTACCACATTACAAAGGCTTATGAATGTCGACTTATCAGGTCTCCAAAATCACAGATGCTTCGTATACCTCGACGACATTGTAGTTTTTACTGATAACTTAAAAAATCATAATAAACGATTTATCGAAATATTTCAAAGATTATCTGACTACAATTTAAAAATTTATCAAGATAAATGTGAATTAGTTCTACCTGAACCCTTAGAAAACGTGAACAGGTGATTCTACCTTTATTAGATTAATCATCCGTTAATCTGGTACGTAATCTTTCTAGTTTATTCTTATTTTTTTTGTTATTGTGTTATCAAAGTTTTGTTTTTAGTTCCAGTCTCAAACCTGCATGTTTGATAGAGTTTGATTTTTTGCATATTTAGACAATATGTTGAATAAATCAAAAAAGACAGCAACGTAGAAGATGTAACCGAGTTAGACTATTTGAAAATGAAGTGTCCAAGCTGAAAAATAATCCTGTCATTACTGACAGTACAACAGAAAATGAAGAAATGTAAGCAAATATTAATTATAATGATTCGAGTAAAGAGTTGACAGAAGATGAAACAAGAGATTATATTTTTGTACGTATGTGTATCTAATATTTTTTAGTGGATGAAAAAAGTTCAGTATGTGGTAAAAAGTCTATTCAAATTAAATTAACTTTCACATTTTTTATTAAATATATATGTGCTACAACGAAGGGAAAATTGATAATTAATTATCAAAAGTGGACATATTGATATGTCTGCAGAATAGAAGAGATAATTTGGAAAAGGGAGGCAGCTTAACCAAAACTTCTGCTAGTGTAGAAAAGTTAAAGTATTATTTTTCACTGAAAACAGTGGAAAATATTCAATTATTTGAAAAATATACTGAAGAAAAAAAATACAAATTTATTTGTAAATATATAAATCGTTTATATTTAAAATTATATATTTTGCAGGGAGAGAACGTTGCAAATGTAGGTGGCACAACCTACAAACAAAGTGTTGCATGAACTAGAACTAGAGAAAATGTTTACCAATGCCCTAGGAGAGCAGTGTTCATGTACAGGCCAAAAAAATAATTTTAAAATAAAAGATTTTAAATTATTCAAATCATATATATATGGTAAAGAATTTTTTTATTCTAATTTAGCAAATTTTTAATTATCCTCATTTTTATTATAAAAATAATATATTTTACATACATACTTTGTTTTTTAATTTTTTATGTTGAGTGCTTTCTTACTTGTCTCCTTGGATTCAAAAATTTGCACAACATAACTTAATGAACTAGTACGATAAAAATATTGAACACTACGTGTCTAAATTTGGTCACCTGAACATATTGTTGTTTTATAAAATATACACGCTTTTAGAATAAACCAAATACAACCGATAAAGTTGAAAGTTGTAAATATGCATGATCTGAATTTAGCCTTTATAAAAAAGGTTGTTAACGTAAAATATTGTCGTTTTAGTAAATTGTATATGCAAGCTTTTAGAATAAACCAGATAGAACCGACAAAGTTGAAAGTTATTGACGTTAAATATGACTTCAAACCAATAAGGATGCTTGGTGTTGCCAACACCAATTAATATCTATAGCTGGTTCGGGTTTATGGTCGAAGTTTGTTGTTTGATGTTCTTTATCAAAGATTTCACTCAGTTTGTCGAGATATTGAAAGGATAACATCTTAATGTAGATGGGAAAGTTTCAACAAAACGCGATTGAGACATCCAAACACAAACCTTCTGTTTGGTATCATTACGTGGATGATACTTTCGTGATATGGACACATGGACAAGAAAAACTAGATCAGTTTATAAAACGTCTAAAATCTCAACATAACAATATCAAATTCACAGTGGAATTGGAAAAGGAGAACCAAATACATTTTTGGATGTCCTAGTAAAAAGAGTGTGAACATTTAGATCATACTGTATACCGAGTATACAAGTCGTCGACAGAATTGGAAAAATCTTATTAAAACATAACATCCATACTGTTTTATACCAACATGGAAGATTTAAGACAGTCTCAGATCTGTCAAAGATAAGAGAGAACATCAAACAGCTTCTAAGATATACTGCATACCATGCTCTTGCGGGAAATTATACATCGGTACCACAAAACGTTCAATAGGGACTAGGGCTTAAGGAACACAAACAAAACTGCATACTAGGACATCCAGGCAAGTCTGCAGTGCCTCGACAACTGGATATCACAAGAGAATGATTATGGAAGCAATTTAAATCCATAAACACAGAAACAACCAGTGCTAAAAACACAAAAATCGCTAAGCAGGTAAGAACGGCCACAGAACAGAACGAAATTTCTAGGACATCAGCTGTCATTTAGTGGTCAATCAGATGTCAAAGGGGCACGAACCAATCAAACATCTGAGGATGCTAGCCACTCGTGCTAGCGAAACGTCATGAAATAATTCCAACAAACGTCGGCCAATAAACCCGAACAGCTATACATATGAACAATGGTCACGAAAGCCTTAACCTTTAAATTAATACTGACATGGAATGGTTCTGTATTAATCAATGTATAATATGGTAATGAAAAAAATGAAAAATTTAAATAATAGTGTGATGCGAATATCCATTTAGTTGGAAGCTATAACAGCTCGATGAAAAGTTGAAATATATTAACGGCGTGAAATTTCATTTGTGTGATTTCCTCTCCAATCTTCACACAAAATATCTAAAAAATTGAAAAAAAAACATACGTGCTAGGCAACCCGTAATACAGTCACAACATTGTTTCGGAGTTGGCACAAAATCAACATGGTAATACGTACTGAAAAATAATTCTCTACTAATTCATACTACTCCCGAAACGTGTGAGTTTCAGCAAGTAAGACTGAGTAAGTTTCACGACTTGAATAGGACACCGATATAAATGAGGACACAGGGCTGTAATCAGATTTTTTATGAATTTTTGCAGTTGCTTCTTGATTCTTGAGTGTGACCCGAATAAAATCATTCCTTTTGATCATTGTCACAATCTAAAGTTGCTTCACAGATGTGCATTCATAAGATGAAGTTGCGCCAGAATGTGAGCACATTCAAGTAAAATAATTTACTACCTATATCGATACAATGGTGTTTCGCCTTATTTTTATTGAGAAATAAAGAGCATCATAAATATTAGGTACTTAGAGGAAGTAAACTATGTTATATAATAATGACATCTATAAAAGTAAATTTTTACAGCTTTAAAAAAGGCTCTCCATTGAATATAAATAGTCTATTCAACCTAGACAGATTTATTTATTAATCAGCGGTTTATCGTTATGATGTGTTGATGGACAAGCGGACACGAAATTGAACAAATATTAATTTAGACTCTATCAACCTCACTGAACGCCTTATAACTTTTAGGTTTAGGTTTTAATAACTTATTTTATACGAGTCCAATATTAACTTATCACAATGTTTATTGTGTGTGTTATTTTCCACATAAAATCTTTATAAAACCAACTCAAATATAGCTTTTTTAGGAGGTTATACTAAAATTAAAAATTATTAAGTGAAAAACCTTAATTGGAAAAAAACTTTTACATTCAAAATGGATCCAACTGTGAAATATGCAAAGTACAGAAAAATAATAGGTCAAATGTCTACAATTTTTTAGGAAATACTCTGAAGTTATTTCTTTGTGAAAATAAAATATAAATTAATATTTTACAAAACTGTTAAAAATGTTTCAAAATATATACACATTACATACATTATTCCATTATATGTTAATATACACATATGTTTAGTTGTTGATTTCATTTTTTTTTGTCCCAAAATTATTATATATATATACATATTTGTTTCGATGTAGACAGCCTCTATCCCTTGATATGAGCGAAAGATTCAAATCTGTCTGAATGTGACACTAGACTTGATTTTATTCATAGGCTTTGCTCCCTGTAGAACTCCTGTTTTAAAATTAAAACATCTCATATTTGTTATTAACTGTTACAATCTCAGCAGTGATAAATGGAAAAGAAATTGAATGGAAAGAATGAAAATTGGTAAGAGTCAGGGTGCATGGTTTATATGATTCGATGAGGGACATACCATGGTGCAGTAATCTGTGCGACCTGGCTATTTTTCTAATATTATACCGTCTCTTTTTTTTAATATCCCTAGTGCTTCAAGTATTCTGCAACTACAGAAAATGTATATAAAAAAATGGATAACATAGCCTTTATAGAATTTAAAACATTTAGGAAATCATTAATAACATCATTTTCCTCGAAAATTTACATTACTAGAAAATTACCTTTTTTAGAGTAACTATAATTTGAAAAAATTTCCTACATTTCCTAATATCTAAATATTAATAAATAAATATAATTATTACTAACATTTTTCAGGGCCGGACAGTCTTCTAAAAAGTAATAAATTTACTTTGAGTTGTTTTTGCATTTTGTTATGATGATTTGGTTTTGAATATTATTCAGTGGGATAAAAAATTGCAATAAGCTTTAGTTGTGTGATCAAAAATATAAATTGGAATAATTCGTAGATTAAAATTATTTCTAATTCCTTAGATCAATGCGTTGATTGCTGGTCTCCAATAACCGGTGGAATTCAATCAGGCGACGGGTTTCTTTTTGGCAAAAGACGATACCCGGTATCAGCCTACATCTGCCGGAACTAACATTCCACCATGGCGACGTAAAACGGAAGAAACTCTGGAAATGCCATCCTCAGAAAGAAAATTCTAATAGAAACAAAAAAATTATAACCACAAATCAGTATTATCTAAAAAGGAATAAGCTTTATTTATACTCACGCTGTTGGACTTCCGAAAGAGGTTTCAACAGTTGCGCTTGCGGAAGGTGCTTTAGAAATTCTTAATAATGTGATGAAACGTATTAAGATCTTACTAATCTTCTTGGAATTTGTTTTCGTGTCCCAAACTTGATGGAGGACAACTACAAGTCACAAATTATAAAATACTTTTAAACGCCATTAATCTAAACCACTTTCTTATTTCAGGATGTTAATAACATGACAAAATTTATTAGTATATCTCAAAAAATAAAATCAATTAACGATTGATTCTGTTGCCCTACGCCAACAATAATATAATTCTAATACCTGTATTTTTAGAAGCTTTCTACTAAAATTAAAATAAACAAATATTTCAACAAATTACAAATAATTAATTTTAATTTGATGATTTAATGTTGAGGGATATAACGTTTGCATCTGATAAGTAAGAATGTGAATTAGAGAATCAAATCAGTCGAAAATATAGGACACATTTTGGTTTGGAAGCTAGAAATTTGTTTGGCCAAACATCGTTCCACATCGAGTGACATACATGTATTTCAATTCAATTAATCAATGCTTACCATCCAAAAGTTAATAGAGGATGTCTAAATAAATAATAAAATATGACGATATAACACTACTTACCTTAATCTAAAAGTTATTAATGTTTGTACAAGACAGTCACAAATTTATTTTTTCGATCTTGTTTGTAAATAAATCTTTTATTATCCCAAAAAAGTGATAATTTTTTTTTAATTTTATAAACGAACTTTTCTAATTTTTAATTTTATAACGTAACTTAATTTTATAAGGTAAAAACTAAAACAGTCTACGTAGAAATATTTATTCAATAACCTTGAAAGCTAAAATGGTTAAAAAAATTCCAATATGCTTTATTTTGTGTTTTTATTTAGTGTTGATTTGAGAAAAGAATTTTAGTTTTTCAAGTGGATTTACTGATTTGCCGCAAAAAAAAGTGTTGCATATTGAAGTGTTGAAATCGACCAATTAACGTAAATACGTGTAAATTATATATAAGAAATATGATTTAACGATTAAATACAAAAGAAAAATTAATGAACGATGTTTTATTTGAAAACTTAAAAAAAAAAGAAAATTTCAATAAAAAATACTACTAATAACCTTTTACTGAAGCAAACTAATTAATGTTCGGAAGGCGTTGCGTCTCAGGGACATTACCTGTCGCCGCGCTGGTGCAGCGCGCTGCTCAGTGGGTGCTAAGGTATATAGAAATCATCAAACGGTATAATATCATTTAACGGTTACTTTGAAATTACTTGATTTTTAAATGTTAATTTGGTTAATGCCAAGACACCTAGTAAATTATTTTATTATATTATCACTATATTATCAAGTCTACATATTAATACTATTTATTAGTAGAATTATGAGACATACCATACCATCATAATATAATATAATAATTTACCTTTGAAATATTTGAATGCGCAAGATTCGTTCAACTTATTACTAAATATTACGAATCTGTAATGACTAAAATGAAAAACATACCCATTTTGAGAGGTGCAGTTTGGATCTGCTTTTAACTCCGGTAACCTAGCTTTATGAAGTTTTATATACTCATACAGCTAGATAACCAAAGAAAATACCAGTTCCAGAATAATTAAATACATCACAACAATTTTTCACGTTAACAACTCTGAAAACACAACGGCACATATGCAATAAATAAATAAATATGTTCTCAATTAAGATAAACGCATGACACGTGAACGAGAAGAGGTAACTAAGCAAGAGTATCTTACCAAGTGGGACATTTTGCTTTCTCCATGGTCGTATCCGCGTAGTCCGAGAGAATTCGAAGTTCATCGATATGAAACCTGTTTTAAGAGCCCAGCCTCAAATCAAGTTGGCCAGTTATTTTACTACGTTGCCAAACTTTCTCTTCTCAAGGCAATGAATTTTAACATACCACGTTCAACATAATAATGAGATTTATAATATTGGTTGGTTGAGTAGTCTTTCTCAAATGACCGCCGAACCACAAATAGTTAACTTGAAACTTTGAAATATTTCATATCTACGTAGAATTTAATTTTATTTGCCATTTTTACCCATTTTGTAGATTTTATTCATTCTATTTTGAAATAATAAATGTAGTGTTTTTTGAGATTATTGGCTTTATGAACTTATATATTTCTCATACTAATCGTCATCTTAAAATAATTTTATATAATTGCCCATGTTCAGTGCTGTATAATAGTAATGTGTGATTTATAAATTCAGGGATCAAGAAACAAACCTATTTACAATCTCTAAGAGATCGCAAAACATTTTCATTAAGTTATTCAAGTTATTAATCTAACATATAATAATGAAAAATAACAAAAATTTACGGATTACAACAATGCATAATTTAAAAATTTTGATATTGTCGCGTAAATGGATATATCTATCCTTCCTACATCACTAAATCATCATCCACAAGTTCTAATTCTAATTCTAATCCTAACACCCGAAACATTAGAAGTAAAAAAAGCATTAATGTATTAAGATAAATTGAATGGAGACTCTCATGTTCGTAATCGTAGTTACTACTTCTTATTTTGTTATTACAATACCATATATCAAATATGTATAATTTTATAATATCACAATATTATATAAAAAGTTTATAGATCGTTCTGTTGCTCATATTTATTCCCATAGGTAATCAATAGAGGCACCAGCAACCGAAGGTACCTTTGTTCCAGGTATCCGAAAACCACCGAATATGGTACGATGAACGACAAAATTCCAATTGAGTCGGATCGTGTCGATCTATTCTATACGCATGTATTCGTATCCTTGTGCGACTCCCCTAAAATATAAAACGCTTTTTGTTTGCACATATCCGTTAACAAAAATGTTTAACACCCTATAGTTAAAGTATTTTCATTAACTTTTTTGCTACTTCTGTTCTCAATAACTTTCTTATTCCAGATAAAAATACCATAAAATATTCGAAGTATTCGAATCAATATATCTTGAGCAGGTATAGAAAAGCTTTTAACGGTTAATATTGTGGATACTATTAAAGGCTCCTGTTAGAATTCTCAAATAATAATAGGAAAGCGATTCAAAGTGCAATAAGTGCAGAATGTTATACAGAATTACAAAGAAAACAATAGTAATTATTGATTTACGAATTATAGGATTTTTGAAAAATCGAAGAAATTAAATTCAATATAAAAAGGAGTCAATTGGAAGTTAATTCAACCAATTTTGCTAAATATTACTATTACCATTACCATTAGCATTACTATTACCATTACTATTACTATTACTATTACTATTACTATTACTATTACCATTACCATTACCATTACCATTACCATTACCATTACCATTACCATTACTATTACTATTACTATTACCATTACCATTACCATTACCATTACCATTACCATTACCATTACCATTAACATTACCATTACCATTACCATTACCATTACCATTACCATTACCATTACCATTACCATTACCATTACCATTACCATTACCATTACCATTACCATTACCATTACCATTACCATTACCATTACCATTACCATTACGATTACTATTACTATTACTATGAAACACCTTGTATAATATATACAAAGGGTTAACCCTCAGCGCTTTTTTTTAGCTGAAGCCACATTCAAAAGAAATACTTGTGGAGAAAATTTACAGGTTGTTTCATAATTCGTTGAATAAGAAAAATTAAGACTTTTTATTCTATAAATATGTATCCTAAAATGCACATCTTACGAGCTAGTCAATCAAGAAAAGGTTTTGGGAGAATCATGGCCACGAAAAATATAAAATTTTGTTTTGTTACTTTTTGATACAATAAATCTTTAGCGAGAAAACAGTGAAAATTTAAAGGGACGTATTTGAAAATACTATACTAACAAAATAATTAATAAACAACAATTAAAATAGTAAAAAATATTAGAAATGTCCTGTCTCTGCTGCGATATGATCCTCTTTTTAGCATAGATTACCGAAAGTGTTTTTGTTGCCTGGAATGGGTCAGCGATGTATTGAAGGAGAACGAACATACAAAAGTGCAATGGGGTGAAGTCTAAGGAACATGCGAGCCATAAATAATAAATAATCGATTTTTCTAGCGCAACTTTATACAAAAAAAAATGTTATTTTGTATGTTAATTACTTATACACAAAAGGTCATGTTTTTTGGCCCAAATACTGTCCTAATAATACTATATTTAAACTAATACTCTTAAAACTCAAATATTTCTTAAGCTCGTGGTAGATTTAATGAATCTTATTAGGAAATTAGCCCAGAAAAATTGAGAAGGATAACCACGAAAGGTATAATAAACGCATTGAACTGAATGGTGGATTAGTGGAAGTAAATTAAGGATTAAGATTAGGAATATTAAGCTGATTTGTGTTATAATTCGTGCAAATTTTCAAAAATCAGCAACAGACGTGGCATGTCGCATTTGCAATGTGCTTGTTGAGGAAGTAAGTGATGAAGTTGCAAGATTTTGTCGATTTAAAAGTGGCAATTAATTTATTGAAGTTGAAGAACGTCAAGGTCGTCCCGAAACCTGTACCCACCAAGAAATTAAGCAATATCTCGTTCAAAATCATCGTGCAACATGTTTGGAAATAGTCCAGTTATTAAACTGAGTGGATGAATTATTTGAAACAAGTTTCGTGAAATTTCGGAGAAAAATCTGTATTAAATGTTGCTAAAAACAATAAAAGGTAAAAATAATTACGCAAAAAGTCAAATTAAACATTTTACTTGATTCATAAACTTAGCAAGCATTCATTCAAAGTTTTATAGAAATTATGAAGATACTTGAACTAGTTTAAAAAGATTTTACAAGAAGTAACTAGGCAAGAATAAATGTGTAAGCTTTATTAATATGTGTCATGATTTATTTACATACACGATTTTTAGATTTGTGAACTGACTCATAGTCGTTTAAAATTAGAATATGCTTACCACATACTGTAGTGGTCCAAATTTTGAATTTAAATTCCCGCTACGTGTAAATCCGCAAATCTGGTACGCGAATGCGCAAAGTATTAAGATTACCAACGGAGATATTTAAATAAGTATTGTATTAAAAACTATTAACTATTATTAAGGGTTTCGTGACCATTGTTTCCACACCTATGGTTGTTCGGGTTTATTGGTCGACGTTAATTGGAATTATTTCCTGACGTTTCGCTAGCACGAGCGGTTAGCATCTACAGAGGTCTAATTTGGATCGTATCACTTTGACATCTAAATAACGATTTAGACTACTCATGTTCTAGAAATTTCATTCTGTTCGTTGGCCGTTCTTACCTGCTTAGCGATTTTGGTGTTTTTGAACACTGGTGTCCATATTTTATCAAGCTTCAATGCTTCATTTTTTCTGTTGAAGTTGTTTCCGTGTTTATCGATTTCACTTGCTTCCCTAATCATTCTCTTGTGATATCCAGTTGTCAATACAAGCATTTGTGTATCTTGGAATTTTATCTTATGATTTCCATCTAACAGTGCATGTTCAGCTACAGCAGATTTGTTCTAGTTTACAGTTTCGTTTGTGTTCCTTAATCCTAATCCTTATTGAACGTTTTATGGTACCGATGTATACTGTTTGATGGTCTTTCCTAACTTTGGTGGATCTAAGACTGTGTTGAATCTTCCTTATTGGTATAAAAACAGTATGGATGTTACGTTCTAATAAGACTTTTCCAGTTCTATATGTGTATATATGGGAGAAAAACGTTAACAATCAGGGGCTCACTAAATGCGTCTTCATTATTAATATGAGGTCTGTAGTCTTTTTTCCAAGTATTCTTGTTCTTCAGCGAGGTGGTGTGTGGCACATATCCTTTTGGCCTGTTCGGTTAGTGTTTTGATGACCCTTTGTTTTTGACTAGGATGATGGTTAGGTAGTTTATGTAGATACCGATCAGTGTGTGTAGGTTTCCGGTATACTGTATGGTCTAAATGTTCACCCATTTGGTTCTCCTTCTCCAATTCCATTATGAATTTGATATTATGTTGAGGGTTAAGGTGTTTTAGAAACTGATCTAGTTTTTTTTTTGTCCATGTTTCCATATCACGAAAGTATCATCCACGTAACGATACCAAACAGAAGGTTTGTGTTTGGAAGTCTCAATCGCTGTTGAACTGATAAGACGTCGAGAAGGGTAACACAATGTTGGTGTAAAAATTTATATTTATTGTTTTTTGTTTATAGAAATTATACTGTTATAATAATATCTGTATTTGTTCTATTTGTGTGAATGTCGAGTTTTATTTTTAATTTTGAATCTTTCATATCTTATATAAGTGTCACATTTGCACGTGTTCGCGTGTCCGTCATGTTGAATTTCCCTCACATCATAATCTTTTCAATCATTTTATTATTAATCTTGTTTATTTAGAAACAATATGAGCTTGTAAAACCGTTTTTCTCATGTATAGATTTCTGGTGACCTAGGTGAGAGTTGTGTTCTCTGACATTTATGATCACAATTTTTGTTCCCTAATTTTAATTATTATGAATAATATGAATTGTTGTTTAGAATTATGTTGTTTATGTCATTTTCCGACCGTTGAATGTTGTTTTTACTTTAATTATTGAAGTATTTATTTATATATTTATTTATATTGTTCAAGAGAGAGAGTTGTGGAGATAATACCGAGGGAGTTGTTATTATGATTATGTATATGTATACAGTATTAGCAGAAAGTAGAACAACTTTAAAAATATATAAATTGCTACCGCCCTGTATAAGCAAATCTAATGTACAATAACTTATACCAATTATGAACATATCGGTGAATATTTCTGATATTAAAAATAATTCTGTTAGCTACAAATCAAAAATCTACTATATAAATTTCAGTTTTCAAACTAAAATAGTCCAGTGAAAACTATCATTAAAACAAATTTAAGATTACACTTCGTTTAAAAATAAATAATTTCTTGGGACAATACAATACTACTTACAAGTTTACCCTTGATTGAGTAGACCGTATCGATGGTTGCATATCTGTTGTTTACAATTAATACACATCGTTGACGGTTATTTTAATTGTAGATATGATTAAATAAACTTGAGCGAAATTCTATTAAAATTATACTATGCGTGTTGCTGATGGAATCTGCAGTTGCTCGTATATCAGGTTTCTTGGCGATCAACAACAATATTTTTATTTAATCTTGACAAAGAGGACTTGTTAGTAACAAGTTGTTACTACAAAATGGATCCTTAAAACATTTCTCATAAAATATATACATACCCCAGTGATATCTGCGCCTCTGACTAGTATCCTTACTTGATAGGTTTCGGAGAAAATATAAAAATTAATAGCTTTAAAAATTCGATAAAAGGGCTAAACCTACATTTTTGGAAGCAAAATAACATTACACTAGCTCACACTGTTTGTTGGCCGTCTTTATATGCTTAGCGATTTTGGTGTTTTTGAGCACTCGTGTTCATACTTTATCAAACTTCAATGCTTCTTCTTTTCTATTGAAGTTGTTTCCGTGTTTATGAATTTCAATTGCTTCCCTTATCAATCTGTTGTGATATCCAGTTGTTGAGGCAAACAATTGTGTATCTTGGAATTTTATCTTATGATTTCCGTCTAACAGAGCATGTACAACAGACTTGTTTGATTGTCCTAGTTTGCAGTTTCTTTTGTGTTCTTAATCCTAGTCCCTATTGGACGTTTTGTGGTACCGAGGTATACTTTCTCCCAAGAGCATGGTATGCGGTATATCCCAGATGCTGTTTGATGGTCTCTCCTATCTTTGGCAGATCTGGATGGATGTTATATTTTAATAAGATTTTTCTTTAAGAGCGGCGTCTCCCTGTGTTAAATTCCCTATACAAACATCGTCGACGACTTGGAACAAATCTCAAAAACTTTGCAAGAATCTCTTAAATATATACCGTCGAAATTAATTTCTATTTATATTTGATTATGTACTAATGATTAATTAAAACTACTATTGTGTATCGTATTTATTATATTTGTTTATATGATAAACTGTGATTGGTTAACAATTAACTATACGACAAAAAATCACAAAACTTATTAGCACTAAAAAAAATTTAAACTGTATATATTTTTGTATTTTTAATATACAGTACGAAAAATGCTCTTCGTGTCTGGATGTTGTAAGAGATGGATGCACGACAAAGAGAGTAAAGTTTTGCCCGGTAGTAAGAATCCCTACTCTCAGAGACAATGCGCCGTGCTGGTGCGCGCCGGCGCACAATGTAAATTAATCTTTGCGAATGCATTTAGTAACTCTCCGCATGTAGTTCGAGTTCTTCGGATGCTCCATTTAAATTCCGTAACTTTGTATAATTTTCAATCTGTAAAATGAAATATTTTTTGAGGGTATATCAAAAACAAAAATAAGTATTCTAAATATAAACTACTTTTTTCAAAATAAAAATGTATCCCAAAAATTAAATAAAATATACTAAAAACAACGTCTGCGGAGACGAACCACATGCTAAACGCAGCAAAACCAAATGATCCCCTCCAGTCAGTTCGGCCCGCCCACATAATTGGATGTATATCTTTTCTTTTTGTTTACAAAGGGGTATTGATGTTCCGTCTCAATATGCGAGTAGACACGTTCATCATTTTTGATACGCTATATTGCTGTATTATATATTAATTATATATAATTTTAATTAATAAAAATATATTAAGAATTCATAACTATTATAAATTTCATAATCTATTTACAACCAGTACATTCGATATATATATATATATATATATGAGATCTCAAATGCGGTCCTGTTCCTACAAAAAAATTTGCGCACGAACTGAATGTTTATTTGATTTTGTGGCGGCAGCGCACAAAGTGTGATTCTTTTTCTAGTAACTGCCGCTCTTAAAAACAGTTGTGCATGTTACACATCTTTTCTAATGCAATCGAGTGCAGTATGCGTGCGGAGAATATTTGGTTACTTCTTCACGAAAACTCGTTGTGTGTGGTTGTGTTCGCTTTTTTTTCGAAATGGATCGTATTATGGAGGTGATTGAGAGTAGAAGCAATTCTACCCCCTATTTTCATAGAGAAACGGGGCACGCATATTACCGTCAGGTTCTTCCGGGTACTTCTTACCATATATGTGGAGGAGGAAGCAACGAATGTTGAAGTTGCGAGGCGTCTAGGAGGATACGCGGGTGCTATTCATTTAATGATGAATCGGGCACGGACTACCACAGTTTCAACAATCCCCAACTCTTTAGAACAACTTGCCGAGTTTTTGCGAATGGAACGGTAAGTTATCTATATAAAATAATTTTTGTATGGTACGTTTTCTTTTCATATTCAATATATTCATATATTATTATAATTATATCTATTTGTAAAATATGTATCCTTATATTAATATAATAATTTTTGTAACCTATTTTGTTATTTTTTTATTTCATAACTTTAGGAGAATTCTAATTCAAAATAATTAAAGTTATTATTAAACGAAACAAAATCATAAAATTTCTTTCGTGACAGAATTTTAATGAACATGAAAATATCTCGTAACATTTTTATTTATAATTTGGTTTTAACAATAATTGTTTGATTATATAAAAAAAATCAAACCAATTTATTACTATGGATGTTATTTAGTTTTAGCCGATTTGCGACGGAGGCCGGACCACAAAGGAGACCAGTATTTCGGGGGCTACTGGGGCAGCCAGGAGCGTTCATGGTTGTATTTTGCTCTCCCACTGTTGTCGACGAAATTCGACGATTGGGAGAAGTCAACCTGCACATGGATGGCACTTTTAGTGTTGTCCCACGTATTGGGGAGGCCCACCAACTATTCATCATTCACCTGAGGTACAGGCGGACGATATTCCCGATATTGTATGTTTTAATGGAGAGGCGTGATAGGGCAGCATACAATATCATACCAAGATACCTCAAGGAGGAGGTGTTTGAAGAAGAAATAGTTGTTGGTAGCATTATGGTCGACTATGAAAGGGCGCTGCGCTTGGCTATTATGGACACATATCCGGGGACGAGGATTGTGGGCTGTTGATTCCACTATGCCAAGGCAGTAAGGTAATTCATATATTTAAATACTTTGTTAAAATGTCTACGGTGAATATGTATTTGTATATATGTTTTTTAGTTCCGATTTCCCACCACCATCGCATTGTACTGTGATGAATATAAATCTGTGTTCCTTTGTTCAATTTAAGGTAGTTAAAATTAACAAAACATTGTTGAAAAATCTATGTTGAATATGTATTTTAGCACCGGTTCTCCTCCATTCATCTTCGTACTGTGACAAAAGACGTTCAATCGGAGGCAATTAAAATTAATCAGATATATTGTTGAAATTTGGCACGGGATTAAGTTTAGAGCTAAATTTGTGTATAATTACGAGGCAAGATCTGAATCAATAAGGTAATTAATTATATAAAAAATGGTAAAATGTCTATTTTGAACAAGTATTTCAGCTCCATATAATAGAGGTAATATGTATATTTAAATATAGTTATATATTATATATAATATATTATTATTTATATTTTAACCTTTACAATACGATATTTTATTTTGTAAAGCTGTGATTGTTGTGCAGATGACAATAAATGCTTCAAATTATTATTATTGGTAGAATATTTCACATTAATTATACCCCAATATAAGGTAAAAATGATTTAAAAAAGAATTATTCAATATTAAATTATCTTTATATTTCAGATTATCCACCAAGGTGATATTATATGAACTTAGTCTAATGGTTTTAGATTTATTTTCTTATGATGATTTATTTAGTTTATTAAATTAACTTACTAATAGGATTGTTTAACAATCTGTTGTTAATTACTATATTATTAAATTTTAAGTAAAATTATTACATTAGTACAAATAGCCTTTTACTTTTAATCCCAACCAAAAATGTTTCAAATTTCATATATTCTTCATTAACATGTTCGTTATATATAACTGTGCATCTAGCAAATAATAAACATTAATGTACTACAAATAAGTTTCCAACTGTTTTGACTTTATAAATGTTAACGTTATATTAAGATTTAAACCCTGTGAAGACCATGGATGGTCGTGAACACCGTGTTCATGCAGAGACAGGGACATATACAATTTGACTCACTCTTATATCATTCATTCATTTCATTCTGTTATATTCACTTTCATCATTCTGTTATATTTTGTTTCACATAATAAACGTTTTATTTGGTTATGAAAATACCTTAAAAGTGCTTTATTCAATACACTGCCACCGCCTGAACCACGACACATATTCATAATTTTATTTGTCCCATTCTGCGACAAAAATCTTAAAGCATAAATTGTCAGAAGCCAATAATGGGTCGGACTCCCTCTTTGATTAAGAGACTCATGCATCAATTTAATGAGATTATCGACACTTTCTTGTGCTATCTCATCCCACACAAACTAAATCTGACGTCTTAGTTCATTAAGCATCGATGAAGGGCGCTGTAAATTCCTTAAGCGTCGCCCCATCATATCTCACACGTTTTCGATTGGGGAAAGGTCAGATGATCTGGGTGGCCAAGGTCAAGTAAATTCACATGGGAGGCTTCTAGGAAGTTTTATGTATTTCTGGCAATATGTGGACGGGCCTTATCTTGGTGAAAAATTAGTCCGAGATCTCTTCTTATGTAGAGATGAAAATAAGGCTCCAGGCCACTAATGAAAACTGAAGGCGACCTGCTATAAGCAATAATACCCCATACCATTAAACCCATAGTGTTATGAATATGATTCTCTACAGCAAAGCGATGATCACCTCTTTCTTCACGTCGCCCTCTTACTAACAAATGACCATCGTCACCACATTGGCACCTAAACAGATCGAATACTAATTGGCAAAAAATTCATCAGCAATTAAACTCATCCTGTCCCTTGGGGCCAATAATTTGAGATGGCGGTCTTGTGGCTTTGTGGCAGCTCTAGGTCTTCTGGAACCTCTTGCTCTACCTCTTCTGCCCTCACATTTCTGTTGAAACGCCGCGCCATTTTTCGAGAGTAAATTTCTGCTTCATGAAGGCCACTATTGTATCTCTATCAAACTCTCTTAATTAACTAAAACGCTTTCTTCTTGGTATTCCAGGTATGTTAAACATTTAGTATAAATTACTAAATTCAAGAAATTGTGACAAAAACTAAGTACGCGCTTATTTGAAATACCTTAGAGATACGAAGAAAAAAGAACAAAAAACCGACAATACTTTTTCCGATTGATTTCAAATCATTTCTTATTTCAATAGGCGTTTGTTTTTACAAACTCAATAAACTTGAACCTCAAAATAAAACAATATTTCAAATTTTAACCGAAATTTTGCTATTGTTTAGATTTGTAGCAAGATAATTAATTACAAATACAATTTGATAAGACAGTAACATTTATTTATTACATATTGGTAGATTATTTTCCGTTCTCAATAAATAAATTTTTAATGAAATAAAAATACTAAAATAATTTTATATGTATTTTTAGTGGAACATTTGATACGTATCTATTATTTCACTATGTATAAAAGTCGTTATCATATTAAGTTTTTACCTAAAGTGATCACTTTCAATTAAATTTGAAAAGTTTTTATATTCATTGTTTTCTGTTTGGGTGTCCAAGCCAAGACAACCAATAGTACTACAAACATAGTTGATTAGAGTCCGTCTGCCTACATTTAGTTGCCCAACTACTTTTTTTTACCTCTTCAAAATGGTGTCTTATGCGTGCCATTCGTCTATGTGTTTGACATCATACAAATTTTATTAAATTTAATAATGAGATTAAAAAAATTATCAGTAGAAGTGGTAAAGGAATGACAATTAAGAAGGGGAATATTAAATATTTGAGTTCGATTACCTAAACGTTTAAAAATAACAAATATTTAAATAAATTAAATATAAAAATAATTTTTAAGATAATAATTATTTGAATATAATCATCCGAGTATCTGATTTCGATGTTTACCGAGTATACATATATACGCTGCCATCATGGATTAGCGAAAATTTGAATTCAAAATGACAACAAAACTTCATTTTAAAGGGGATTAAACAAAGGATGTATTTTTTGAAATAAAAAAATTACAGACTTATATATTACTAAATATTATAGTGTAATCCCTATTTTTTATATTTTTGCTTATTAGAGTTTTTAACAATATTCTATAAATTAGATCCCGAATACTCGAATAAATAAATTCTTTATAACTCCATGTTCAAATAAATAAAGTGCAAAGGTTAAATATAAAAACATCATGTAAGGATAAATCTAAAACTATAATTAAGGAAGAGATATTAAAGTGTGTGTGTTACCAGGGTCGGGTAACTACGATCTGACAATAAGGACTGTAATGGTACCAACCGGGGTATCACTAGAATGTACAAAGGTACAAAGAAATGGCCAAGTGATCAACTAGAATAATTAGGAACCCTTGTTGTGTATAGAAAATAATAACGAAAATGTAGTAAACCCGTTCTGAATGCGTAGAACTGAATAATTAAGGAAGACCACAAATAACAAACATAAGTGAAATTAACAAATGTGGTTTATTTACATCTCTGGTATTATCATATTCGTATTTGTTTATATATTGCAACTTGACTTTACTATGATTATGAATATCATTATAATGTCTTGCAATAATTATTGTTTATAACTAATCAAATTAAATGAATTTAGTTATTGTTCATCGCTATTTAGACACTCTATAGAATACTGAAGGCAATTTCCTCCGGGTTTCCATTTTAGAAGAACATCAAAAGGAAGGTCTTTTAATCAGTTATCGACAACGACACAAATAAAACCTATCCATAAACATAATAACAATCCCCTCGGAGTTATCTCCACGACGTCTCATGAAAAATATCAATAGATATATAAGTAATTACTTTAATAATTAAAGTAAAAACAACATTCAATGGACGAAAAATGACATAAGAAACAAGGGTAAAACGGTGTCAACAAAAAAGGGTAATATTATATTAATTAACTCACATCCCTAAACAATATACAATAAAAATATACAAAAAATAATATAATAATATATATATTTGAATATATATAAATAATAACAATAACAACACGTTGTCTTCTATCTACAACGTCCGTATTATGAACGATTGTCATGACAAATCAGAAGAGTATTAATAAATTTGTGCAGCAGTTCTTTGTATGTTTTATAAAAGTAACATTGTTATCAGTAGAGAAAACATGTTTGGCATGTTAAAGATATCCAGAACTTTGAAGTGAGTACCGCATCTTAGGCGATTTTGTGATATAGTTCTGGGACCAATTAAAATTCATAAAATTGTATAATATATGAAGATAAATCACATTTACACTATTTTCTCACGTAAACGATAATGATAATCATTTAAATTTAATATTGTTCATTAGCCGATACAATTCAAATAATGGAAAATCATTTTTATTAATAACATTTTTATGATTTGCCTGCCCATATTCTGGAAAATCTATTTTCATATAATAAATATTTAACTGCTCCCTTATTCAATTCAATCACTCTTAAACTTCAATTTCTTATACAGGATGTTAGGGAAATGAGTGTCAAAAATTTGACCACGGATTAAACTCGTTAAAAGCAATAACTTTCTTAAACACAAGTTTGCAAAAATATAACATTGTATATCATATTTTTGCATTACTTACTTTTATACATCATTTAAATTTAGTAAACATGGAACATGCAAAACATCGTACTCCAGAAGAAAGACGCATAATTCTTCAATTATGAAATCAAAAGAAAACTTATGCACTTATGAGATCTGAATGTGTCATCGTTAAAGAACCGACACCAAACTAATAAACCACAAACCAGAGATCGTCGATGAAAATTGAGCCATAGATTTTAGAAATGGATTGGAAGAGATACACTAGAAGATCGGCTCATTCGAAAACCTGTATACCGACGAAACAAAAATAAATATTTTTGTATCTGATGGATGTTTGATAACATGAAAATGAAAATTTATCTGAAAATATTAAAAACAAAGTTATGATTCGTTATGTTAAAATGAATATGCTTTTAAAATAGATAAATCCCATAGAACTTCTAAGGAAATATTTAAAAGGAAAGGTGGATGTTAAGAAAACGAAGATGTTTCAGAAAGACTCTATGCCAAATAGATGTTCAGCCAGTCATTAAAAATAAATGTGAAACACTTAATATTGCTAGTAATTTTATAATTTTCCACATTTTAAATTTAAATTAATTTAATTGTCCAAGCTACAATAATTTGCATAAAATACATGAAATCTGTAATAATGTTCAACCAAATACATTGATTTGTTAATTTTTGACGTTTTTTATTCAATAACGTACAAAAATGTATCTGTTTTAAATATATATTTTACTTATTGTAAAAATTATATTTAAAACTTATTATATTATATATTATATATTTTATTATATGTAAAAGTTATTATAATATATTGAACTATATGGTAGAGGATATAATTACCAACACTGAGGTTGCCTTAGAACTTTATCAGAAAATGAAGCCCAAGAAATCCGCATGGAAACTTATAAGATCCTAATGAAAGCCAAGCCACGGACAAGCAATGTTATAAGTATGGAGGGCCGAGTGATCAGAACTTGGATAATACCATCTTAGTTCTCCGAGCAGACAAAAAAAATGCAACTGTTATAAGGAAATCCGAGGATTACAAAAACAAGATGGAAGAACTGCTGAACTCCACAAGCTGTCGAGACCTGGCTAAAGATCCAACAGAGAGAAAGCTAAGGTGAGATCTTAAACAATGTTGTTAAATGAATTACAATTTCTTAATATGAAGTTTTTATAACTGAGTCAACACAATTCAAAATGTGCTCTACAAATTTTAGCGTTTATTGAATAAGAATAAGATCTTTGATATAAGTGCATCTTTCCACGGGGTATCATCAACACATTATTATATTATTTTTCTAAGTGAAAGTGCAAACGTTTACAGAACAGCAACGATTATCCGCGTCCAGAGACACTTGAAGGTTGACGCAATAATTTATTTTGCTTATTGATTGAAATATTTTAAGGTCGTCAGCGAATAAAAGATAGGAGAGGATATTGGTATTGGATAGATAAGTGATTAATAAATAAAGACTTAATAATAGTCTTAAATTTGATCCCTTGTGTAAATAGTAAATGTCATATGGATTTATGAACGGGGGTTACCCCAGATATTTTCCTAATTTCAAAGAAGGTGTTATAATTCAAGATTGAATTTTAAAGTCTTGAATAAAAAAAAGAGTTAAATTAAGAATAGATAAAAAGTAAATTAATTAACTCACAATTAAGTGAATATATAATTCAGGGAATTTCGTCCTTTTTAAAGTTACACAAAGTAAACTTATAATTCAAAAAAGTAAGAATGTTCGACCATTTTCTAAATCAAATCAATCAAAATTTAATAAGGTAATTTTGAAACCATTGCTATTTGAAAACAAAGAACATTATTGAAAAGCATTCTCAGTACTGCCTGTAAGAAAACTCAAGACGCAGAACGTAATAAAATATTTTCTATAAAATTTGGTATATGAGTAAGTGCCTATTGAAGTAAGAAATGATTGAAGTCAATCGAAGAAGGTATTGTCGTTTTTTTGTTTTTTTTTTTTCTTCATTTTTTTAACGTACCACAAAGCGTGTATTTAGTTTTTGTCACAGAGAACGAAGGAGAAAAAAATTTAACCAATTAAGCGAGTTTGATAGGATAGTGGGCCTGCATGAAGCAGGCTTTTTTGTCTTACTTCACCAAACCATAAGCGCCAACATAGTGATTGATATACGTTGAGTAATACTAAATGTGGTAATTCCCTTACATGTATTTGGGTAAAATGATTGCCAATTTATTAATAAACAATTTAATATGTTTAATTTCAATTAAACAATCATTCTTATTATCCTTTATTATTTGAAAATCCAAACAGAAAAAAATGAATAACGAATATAATAAAACAGGTTTCGGAAAACCTAGAGTTACCACAGCGCCGCCCTATTCTACCAGCAAACCATAGGTGCCAACGTGACTAGTGTATGGAACGTCAACACGTTTTTGCTTGGGCATGCACGATGGTCAAGGGTTAGTTATACAGCGATTTGGAGAAAAACATGATCCTCGCCTTGGTGTAGAGAGCCATATTCACAACACTTCAAGTCAAAACCCATAGAATTCGATCAATTAAATGTTTCGTATACATATACACTCTTGTTACGAAAAATTTTTAATTTTGTTGGCATATTTGGATGATTTAAGAAACGTTTTTAATTTTTCTATAATACAATGTAAGTAAGTACCACCCCTTACTAGAGGACGCAACACGAAAATGAAGTGGTTGTTAAATTATCACCATTTTTCAATATCTTTTTTTAAATAATTGATTATTAATTTTATTTGTATTATATTCTACATTTTAAATGTTTATTTTTTAAATTTACAAAAGTCTATTTGATTTATATAAAGTTTATGCTACATTTTCTATGATGTAACAGAAGTAACTACCGTTTACTACTAGATGATGCTACTAAAGTTTCCAAAGTTTTCGAACTTGTCTCATAAAGAAATAGTTATTAGTATTATTTACTCATATTAAATTACATATGTAAAAATAATAACGTGTTGTTTACGGGGTAGAAAACTTCTTATTCTAAGAACATGTACTGTATTTACAAAATTTAATATTACAAGAAAAAAAAAAAAAAATTTGAACCTACTGAATCCTACTTAAAAATTTTGAGGAAAATATTGGATGCCACACACCTTTAAATTGTCTCTTAACTATACCCATATATGTGTGGGAGTTGATTATCTTTGAGAAAGTTTCTGATTTCTCGACTTGCTTCGTTTCGGAACTTTAGAATTCTTTATTAAGAATAAAATTACATATCTTACAGCCTTGTTTCTCTTTTTATTGTAAGATAACTACTTTCAATGTATATATATAGGACTTCCTTCCTATTATTAGTAAATTAAATATACAGTTAATTAATTAATTAATACTCTGTACCTAAAACATACAAGTAAATAAATAAATTGAGATCTTATGGGAGACCCAGTTGTACCGAGAGTCAAAATGAATTATTTTAAGTTTAAAAGAATGATCATTATTTTAAATTTATTTATTATGACAATTGGATTATAAAAAACCGAATACTAAACTTCTAAATTAGATTAATTCTAAAAAATGTTTTATTATATAAAATTTTTAAAAAAAGTATTTACAGACATATACGAACCAAACCAAAACCTCGTCAGGACCGATCCCGGACTTCCTTGAAAACATGGAAACTATGGCAACTACACGTGTTATCAGAATCATATTCAAAGATGTTGAGCAACAATATATAATTAATAATTATTTCAATTTTAAAAGATTGATCATTCTTTGAAATTTATTTATTATGACAAATGGAATATAAAAATCCAAATTCTAAACTTCTAAATTAGATTAATTCTAAAAAAATGTCTAATATATAAAATTTATTAAAAAAGTATTTACTAACATATATACGAGCCGAACCTAAACCTCGTCAGGACCGATCCCGGACGCCCTTGAAACCATGGAAACTATGGCAACTATACGTGTTATCAGAATCATATTCAAAGATGTTGAGCAACAATATAATAATGTTTTAAAGACATTTCTTTCCTATGAGCAGAATTTATTTGAAAATTTTTAAGCAAGCATTTTATTTCTTTCGTATTAGTAAAATTCATATAAACACCGAGATTCCAAATAAATTATTTTAATTTTAAAAGATTGATCATTATTTTAAATTTATTTATTATTATTAAATTAGATTAATTCTAAATAAATGTTTTATTATATAAAATTTAAGAGCGGCGTTTACTAGACCAGGAATCACACTTTCGGCCAGAAATAAAACATAGCCCGTAATGTGGTGCCGCCACGAAATCAAACAAACATTCAGTTCTAAAATGTTCGTGTACAATTTTTTTTGCATGGAACAGGACCGCACTTGAGATCTCATACATACAGTGAATTTACTGGTTGTAAATAGATTATGAAATTATATATATAATACTAATGAATTCTTAATATATTTTTATTAATAAAAATTATATAAAATTAATATATAATACAATATAATAACGTATACAGTTATTAACTTTTTATATAACTTATTTAACTAATAAGTTTTGTGATATTTTCTTTTTTGTGAAATCTTAATATATTCTTATTAATAAAAATTATATAAAATTAATATATAATACAATAATATAAACTAATATATATAAACAAAACTAATAAGTTTTGTGATATTTTCTTTTTTGAGAATTTTTAATATATTTTTATTAATAAAAATTATATAAAATTAATTTATTAACTTTTTTTTAGTGCTAATAAGTTTTGTGATATTTTGTCGTATAGTTAGTTGTAAACCAATCACATTTTATCATATAAACAAATATAATAAGTACGATATACAAATACGGAAATTGATTTAAAATCTATTATTAATTAAAAAAAATGATCTCAAAGTTAATAGTGACCCTAGTTCTGAATTTGTATTTACTACATACTCTTACTTTCGCACCCTCAGAGTGATGAATTATACAAATCAGTACGTGTAACTTGCGTGTAATTTTATGTGTAGAAATTTAAGTGAAATGAGATAACAAAACAGATGGAATTTTTCTGTTCGGGTAGTACTTGACTTAGAAATTTTAGTTCAGTTTTGGTGGTTGAAGAAACATCAGTTTCAAGCAGAGAAACAAATTAGTCTTATTTTAGTCGTCAAACAAAGTGTAATTTGCTATAAACTAAGGTAAGTTTTTTATTCAATTTTTGTTTTTATATTGCTGTATTATTATTTCGTATGTGTTATGTATGTTTGTTAATTCATGTCATCAATTAATTAATTAATTTTTACTTGTATCTGTCACAATTTTGATATTATTTCATATTTTTGTGTCCTTGGTTTTCCATTGGAAGCGTCTGGATGGATTTGTATTCCGCGTTCATTGTTTGTTGTTGATTTTTCTCCCCGCGAAATTATGAATAAAGATTGATCTATTTGAAGAATGTATTATGTTCATTTCAAATCTACTTTAGTGTATTTAAAATAAATGATTCGGTTTTTTATTTTTTTTTTATTAAATACATATATAGTTTTTTTTGTTCATATTATTGGTTCACCTAAAATATTAATATTCTTGAATTATTTCTATTATTTTTTCGTGTTGTTACATAACTTGTCTTTGAACTATTTTGTATTAAGTAGTTAAATTAACTTAGACTTTATAAAATTGGAAAATCAAGTGACACATAATTTTAGTATGAAATTTAAAATCAAAGAAGCATGTATGATTATATATTATAGTATATTATAGTATACAATAATAAAATAAAAGCAATATTAATTTTAGAAAATGCCAAAAACGCGTAGATTTGCTTCTTGGTCTAAGAACAAAATTAAAAGTTTACATTTACTTGAACTAAGAAACAGGAAACTGAAGAAAATAGGATCGTATATTGTGGATAATTTTTTAGAACGAGATGAGAAGTATAACGAATCTACCCAATGTTCACAATTTATTTTAAATGATATTAGATCAATTCAAGATTACTAAAAAAACAATTTAAATAAATGAAAAAGCAATTGGCAATTTTAACAATCCAAATTATTATTAATAAATGCACCGGCTTACTGCTTCTAATTTTGGAGATGTTAAAATTAAAAAAATCTTGTGACATTATAGTTAAAAAAATTAATAATTTTTCTACAGAACCTACGAATTACGGGAAAATTAATGATTAATTAATGAAGAATACAATAAAATTGTAAAGCCTGCTGGTTTATTTGTAGATGTTTTTCATGGATATTTATAAATTATATTGTGTAATTTTAAAATTAAATTTTTATATTTTCAGGAATTATTTCTGAAGACGAAATTGTGGAAGTCAAGTGTTCTTATGAGACGATTATAATATAGAACTTATAGAATATTACTTTCAGATATAAGATCAATTAAATATTATTGGAACTAATCTGTGCCATTTTATTGTATATTCAGGTCCAAAAAATAAACTTCTCGTTAAAGTAATTCATAAAGACGAATTTTTGGAACAACAAAATGCTTTCGAAATTAGAAAGATTCTATTTTAATTGTCTAGGACAAGAGATACTATTAAATAGAAGAGGGCGAAATTTAGAATGTTTTGATCCACCCTACATCAGAGAAGCGCAGGAAAAGAGAACAAAAAATGTCAATTTAATAAAATATTAATTTTTAAAATAATTTGTTTCACTACGTTAAATTCCTATAAATTCCATTCAAATTACAAAGTTTACTCATTAGTTTACTGTAATTATACATAAAAAAATATTGTATATAAAAAGTGTGTTGATTTTAATTTATCAGATAATGAAAATTGTATTGTAATATATTATATTGAACAATAAGCAGAATTTCCTGTTTATTGTTCAATATTAACTATTTAAATAATGAGATTAAAATATATATTTACATCACATAAATTTGATTAATGGTGAATAATCAATTATCAATATTTTTTAAAAAAAATATATATTATTTTTGAATTTCTTTTGTGATACAGACTCACATGTCAATGGCTTTCTTACATGTGGCCAATTTGTAATTCTTAAATTAGTAGTATTATGAATCAAAGAGTTTCTAAATTTTATTGCTATAATAACTGGTATAAAAATGTACAAATTTTCCTGAATACGCCCAGTCAATAGGCCATCTATGAATAATGAGTGGAACACATGACATACCCCCCTTCCTATGCCACAATTACTTATACTTACAGATTTCTATGATTATTCGGTTTACGTATGAAATTTTATTATTTTGCTAATTTGGGACAAATCTAAAAAACGCAATATTTTTCTCAGAACTTTGACATGACATATTTCATTTACCAAAATATTCTTTATTTTTTGAGTTATTTGTTGTACAAAAATGGTAGAAAATGACCTAAGATTGACCACCAATAACTTTGTTATTAAATAATACTACGACTTTAAAACTGTGTCATGTCAAAGATCAAACATTCGTTAATTCACACCCAAAATTTGAAATAGATTGCGTAGTTTTTGAGATTTGCTCCAAGTCGTCGACGGCGTTTCTATAGGGAATTAAACACAGGGAGACGCCGCTCTTAAGAAAAAGTATTTACTGACATATATACGAGCCAAACCAAAACCTCGTTAGGATCGATCCCGGGCACCCTTGAAACCATGAAAAACTATAGCAACTATACGTGTGATCAGAATTATATTCAAAGATGTTGAGCAACAATATAATGATGTTTTAAAGACATTGTCTTTCCTATGAGCAGAATTTATTTAAAAATTGTTAAGCAATTGTTTTATTTCTTTCGTATTAGTAAAATTCATTTAAATACCGAGATTCCAAATGAATTATTTCAATTTTAAAAGATTGATCATTATTTTAAATTTATTTATTATTATTAAATTAGATTAATTCTAAATAAATGTTTTATTACATAAAATTTAAGAAAAAGTATTTACTGACATATATACGAGCCAAACCAAAACCTCGTCAGGACCGATCCCGGACACCCTTGAAACCATGGAAACTATGGCAACTATACGTGTTATCAGAATCATATTCAAAGATGTTGAGCAACAATATAATAATCTTTTAAAGACATTGTCTTTCCTACGAGCAGAATTTATTTAAAAGTTGTTAAGCAAGTGTATTATTTCTTTCGTATTAGTAAAAATCATTTAAATACAATTTTAAAAGATTGATCATTCATTGAAACTTATTTATTATGACAAATGGAATATAAAAGTCCAAATTCCAAATTTCTAAATTAGGTTAATTCTAAAAAAAATGTTTTAATATATAAAATTTATAAAAAAAGTATTTACTGACATATATACGAGCCAAACCAAAACCTCGTCAGGACCGATCCCGGACACCCTTGAAACCATGGAAACCATGGCAACTATACGTGTTATAGGAATTATATTCAAATATGTTGAGCAACAATATAATAATGTTTTAAAGACATTGTCTTTCCTATGAGCAGAATTTAATTTATTTAAAAATTGTTAAGCAATTATTTTATTTCTTTCGTATTAATAAAATTCATATAAATACCCAGATTCCACCCCAGGATGGATCAACCTTGTCGTGGTTCTGGGGCCCAGTACCGCTCCACAAGCCAGTGGTAGTGAGGAGCTAATGGATCCAACACCTGCAAGTCCAATCCATCCCCAGGAAGATCTCGGATTTTCCTCAGATTGGACTTGTTCTTCTGAACCCAGGGGTTTTTAAACTTTCCCCTCTTTGTCCCCCAAACAAAAAAAAAAACAGATTCCAAATGAATTATTTTAATTTTAAAAGATTGATCATTATTTTAAATTTATTTATTATTATTATTAAATTAGGTTAATTCTAAAAAAATGTTTTATTATATAAAATTTAAGAAAAAGTATTTACTGACATATATATGAGCCAAATCGAAACCTCGTTAGGACCGATCCCGGAGACCCTTGAAACTATGGAAAACTATAGCAACTATTCGTGTGATCAGAATTATATTCAAATATGTTGAGCAACAATATAATAATGTTGTAAAGACATTGCCTTTCCTATGAGCAGAATTTATTTAAAAATTGTTAAGCAATTATTTTATTTCTTTCGTATTAGTAAAATTCATATAAATACAGAGATTCCAAATAAATTATTTTAATTTTAAAAGATTGATCATTATTTTAAATTTATTTAATATTATTAAATTAGATTAATTCTAAAAAAATGTTTTATTATATAAAATTTAAGAAAAAGTATTTACTGGCATATATACGAGCCAAACCAAAACCTCGTCAAGACCGATCCCGGACGCCCTTGAAACCATGGAAACTATGGCAAGTATACGTGTGATCAGAATTATATTCAAATATGTTGAGCAACAATATAATAATGTTTTAAAGACATTGTCTTTCCTATGAGCAGAATTTATTTAAAAGTTGTTAAGCAACTATTTCTTTCGTATTAGAAAAATTCATTTAAATACCAGGATTCCAAATGAATTACTTTATTTTAAGTTTTGCTTTGTAATAAAGTACTTAGTAATATTTTTAAGTAATGTATAACACATATTTATGTCCCAAAATAATTGATTGTGATTGTTACAATTATGGAACATAAAGGGGATCTCGAAATATAGTTATAATTTGACTGAGAAAATTTTTTTCAAAATTTTAAATGCATATTGAATTAGTTCCTTTTGAAATAAAAATGTCGAAATGTCGAAATTTTATATATATATATATATATATATATATATATATATATATATATTAAGTTATTCGTTACGAATTTAAATTATTTTTTTTCAAATGTTGACAATAATACTAAACTACATGGGTCGTCATTTGATATACTCTTAGCTACAAATTTAAATTAAATATATTGTTGTCTACACAAAAACTAATGTGATTCATTTCTGATGCTTAAGGTTGCTATTCTACATTATGCTTTATGTAAGCAACCTTGGGTTGAACATTTAATTTCGGTGCTAACAGGTATCTTTATTTCTAAAAAACTATAAAGGCAATGAATAAAAAATATTTCTTAGTTGCAATTTGGTCAATGTAATGTCAATGTATTAATTAAGAGATGGAATAAAATAAATATAAATATATTAAGAACGAGAGAGTATAATAATAAATGAAATAAAGAAAACGAAATCTATTAGTACTAGCTTATATTTATATTTACGTGTAGCCGTAAAACAGACACGCAAATCTGTTATTGCATCAATATTATACAACCGTTCCCCCACTTGGCACTTAGGTGTTGTGAAAGTAGAATTGGCCCCTGTTTGGGCCCCGTTCGCTAGCGACGAGTCTCCTTGGATAAGCCAGTGAAAGCAAACGAAATATCCACGGCAGATAGAGAGCCAGTCAGACCGCCTATAGCGCTGCGAAATCCCACCGTCCCACCGTCCCACCGTTCCGCCGTTCCACCGTTCCACCGTCCCACCGTTCCGCCGTTCCACCGTTCCACCGTCCCACCGTTCCGCCGTTCCACCGTTCCACCGTTCCACCGTTCCACCGTTCCACCGTTCCACCGTTCCACCGTTCCACCGTTCCACCGTTCCTCCGTTCCTCCGTTCCTCCGTTCCGCCGTTCCACCGCGCTAAGCTAAAATAGACGATCGCTAACATTACGGCACCACCGAGCGAAAAGCTGAATAGGGTTTGCGCACAGGTTCGTGCTTACAGTGACCTTGAAAGTAAAAAAAGATAAATTGTGAGTGAGCAAGCAATAGGATAAAAAGTTGCATTGTGGTGGGGTCCTACTAGAGAAAAGTGGGGAAAGTAAAGGGAGAAATTAAGAGTCAGTAGTACTATGCCTGAACACGTAAGCGAAGTTAATGTTGACCATTTGCATCGAATGAACAAAACAATCGGGGGTTGTATTATACACATTCACTCTTAATCAGTAAACTATACCTTCATGGACTACTACTACTGAATTACATCTAACGTTCAATATTCAAACGCCTCAGTGTGACCGGCCGCTCGCTTTTCCATTCATTCACTTTTACTTTCATTTTACCACGACATTGCTCCAACGCCTTCCAGTTTATGCAACTGTTTAAATCCAATAGTGCTTTAGTGTCATCTACTTCATGTGTTCCTGATGTGTTTGTTGTGGAGCTATGGCTCAATGTGTCTGTGTATTATTTTTCTTCTTGTGCTTGCATTGCAGGATACGCTAAGGATTATACGTATACGTCTACATCACAGGAATAAAAACTGATTACCGCGTAAGTTTGTTCATTGCAATTTCTACAACATTTACATTTCTACAACCTGTTGCTTGCTACAGAAATCTGCTTTCGAGTTCGTTAAAAATGTTACGTGAACCAAAATACGCGCACTATTTCAGCGCGCCTCGTGCAATTCTACTTTCAGTTTACCTCTTACGTAAGCCAATCTTTTACATTACATCACATACCAAATTCATTAAATATTCACTTTTAGATATTACATCCACAGAAATTTCCCAATTCATAATTTAAATCAAAGTCATTCTACATTACATTCTGATATACAAAGACGACTAAAAACCTTGAAAATGTCTACTACTACTGTAAACTTTACATTGTACATTTGTATTGTAAATATAAAAATGTTTCAAACATTTTTAAAATTACAAAAATTATTATTATACTTAATTAATCTCTTCTTTACAACTTTATTTATTATGAATATTACTTTACAGTACAGGTAACCCTGACCTTCAACTAACTATTATATTAAACTATGTAGTTATTTGATTTTCATATGTTAAGAAAAACTACACTTATAAAAATTATGAACTTTAATTGTTGATGTGGTTGGGCTAAAATATTTGTAATTTCATGTAAAAGGATATAGTGCAATAGAATTGTTAGTGTGACATTTACAACATAAAACCAAAAATGATCGTAAATTGAGATGCGCAGACAAGTAAAAACGTAGTCTAGGTCAGTATCAACCAGTGCAAATTTCCTATTAAATAATTACCAATTCACCCTTTACATTTTTAATTTTATAGTACTTTCATTGACCTTCTCCATGTTACCAGAAAACCTTGAATGCATAAATAATAAACTAAAATATGTATATGCTCTATACTAAAAAATACTTAACACGGTCTACAATTATTGAATGAATACAACACATTTAATATAAAAAGTTTATTTATTATTTATTATATTTTGGGAAAAAAATATATAATAATGGTCATCTAATTATTTAAGTAATACCAAAATGGTTTTGGGGTATATTAGTAGTTGAGGCACATTGGCAAAATATTGCAATAACGAATTGAAGAACTTGATAAAATTCCCTATACGCTCGTTCTAAACAATTATATGCTACTTGGTGCGCTCACGCTGATTCATCTGAATCATCCATGTATTCAAAGACGCATTAACGAATATTACAAACTAACATAAAAAGGCAAGTAAATGTAATTTATATATTCCACATCTAGGTAGGTGTGAACAAAAAATGTACAAATATTAATTAAAAGTTATTAATTAATTAAACGTGTGTTTATTCAAATATTGCATTAATGATATCAATTTTTTGAAGTAACTGAATACAAATAATTAAATAAATAAAAGCAATTTTTAAATAATTAGATAAGTAAATGGGACAATATAGTAGGTGTAAATATTGTAATATTTTGCATATTCACAGGTTTGAGACAATTCTTAATAATAAACACTCTAAAAGTCGGTCCATAATTAACGAATACTTTAAGGAATGTTTGTCCACAAGCTTATATTTCTCTTGATTATGGCTCACATAATATACAAATTATGAATTATTTTCTATGAAATAATTTTATATTACGATTTATACAAACAATTATTGAATTGCCATTATCCAGACCTGAAAACGAAAATTTTTATGCACATATTTATTTTTCCATTTTATATTTTATAGAATATGTAGAGTAAATTTAACCTAATAGTGTAGATACAAAAGAGGACCACTATCCAGTCAAACTTAAAGAATAATTTGATAATAAAAATAAAAATATTTGTAATGGCTCAATTTTAAGAACAATCATTAATATTCCGAATTATTTGACTTAATATAATAATTATTTTGTGTAAATTATGTGTTTATTTAATGATACATTTCAGTTAAATTATATATAATTATGTATTTAATTAGCATAACTTTATTATATAGAAACCATAACAAATCAAAAAACATTACTCAGACAACATGAAACAAAAATCTAATAGCTAACACGTTTTATGATAATAATTAAGCTTACATAGATGTTTTCGGCTCTTGCAATATATTGAGATGAGAAACATTGATAAGCTCTGTAAATTATTTTTTTTTTTCGTGCATAAATAAATAAAATTGCTGTGTGCCTCACACGGCCCCTTGAACTTGCTATATACGAGGGTGATCCTATAAGTACCTCGAGAAAACGTATTTTGTGTAGTATCGCCACTTTTCCAAAATTGTTTTTCTTTTGTAGGCTAAGTACTTATCGGACCACCCACGTTTAAGGGTCACTTGTTGTAAATAAACTATTTTATCCCAAATTATGTAATAATATAAAATAACAATTAGGTTATAATATAATATAAAATAAAAATTATGTAAGCATGTATGTCAAGGAATCTTAACAACAACTTTTTTTTTTGATGTTGTTACCTTGGTAATAGTTTCAATTAAATAATTAATAAATATATGTTATATATATATATATATATATATATATATATATATATATATATATAAATAAATTATATATATAATTATTATAAATAAATTAATTAAAATTATTATGTTAAATCTGTTAACTAGCTTAAATATGACATCTGCCTATTCATCTCGGGTGGGATCCATTATAGCGATTAATAAACATTAATTAATCAAAAGAGTTCGGCGGCAGTGCGTAATATTTAAAGAGCAGAGTACACGACCCGATTTCGTGGGACACAGCAGGCCCCCTGTGCTTTTTTTCGCAAACGGGACGTGAAATGGACCATCATGGACCATCAGGCGGATTAACAAAAACAACCTGTTGCCTTTTGTAATGAAACCGACAAACAACGGAAAATTCTTAGTTTTATTGTTAAATGTGTAATAAAATTTGTATTAATTACGGTACTGTATGGGTTTATGACTAGTTCATAAACGTAATCATAACTGATCATAATCATCATCCAATACAGTCATAAGTCTTGAAAGACACAAAATAGGTCTTTGTACAAATTGAAAAGTTGGTCTGGTTACAAAACAGTTTACACGACCCGTTTTCTGACCCGACCAACTGTTCAGAATGTTTGTAAAAATGGCTCTTTATTAATCTAAGGAGCAAGCATTATCTGCATTGGCCCTGTACGAGAAAGAAAAGAAAAAAGAAATATGTGGATGAAGGATATGTATCTCCAAAGACCCATAAATTCATAAACTCCCACAATATCGTAATTGATACATATTTTCATACAATATTTAACTTATTTATTTACTACTAAAAAATGCCATATAAGTTTAGGGTTGCTCTACTTGATTTTCCGTTGTTTTCATTTGATTACAACAGTTAATAGGTTGTGTAATATTGACAAAACACCCTGCCAAGGGGTGGGGAGAACAGAAATCAGGTGATCGGGACCATAAACAGCAACGGGCGGTCGGGAACGTGCCGTGTAACCGGCCCTTAAGATTGCCTTATTGTTTAATAGGCCTATAGAAGACTATACGGCGTGTACAGACAACCTAATTATACTTCTGTGAACATTAGTTCAGAAAATTATTTATTAAAAATGTATGTCAAAAATAAATTGTTAAAAAGTGTGCATTTTTTAAGATGTCCTCAAGTTTTAAGATATGTATTAAAGTTTTTTAAATAGTCAAAAATAGTACAATTTATCTTATTTTTTAATAAAATTAGAATATTATAATACATAATATAATAATATACTAAATTATATTTGCTTCCACCAATCCACCGTTCAATTCAATACATTCATATCATTTTTGTGGTTACCTTACTAAATTCTAGTATAATTAGTATAGTATTATTTGTATAATATTCCAATTTTGTTGAAAATTAGTTAAGTTGCACTATTTTTGTCAATTTATTGCAAGAACTACTTGATTAAAAAAATCAATTCATAAGCAAAATAAGATTTTTAATTTTTTCACAAAATTATGAATATGCATATTTTTTTTATGAAATGGGGTATATACTTATTTCGGAAAGTGTAGTCAGATTTACTATAAAAAATTATTATTTGATTTCTCCAATGTTGATGTCCAAAAAATTGCTCTGTAGGTTTCGGTTTTATTGCAAAAAACGTGCAATTTTGTCGTCAAATACATATTGTTATGCTTTACAATTGACAAAAAACTTTGTCAAAATCGGACGAAAAATACAAATTTTATGAGGTGAGCTTTCAAATCGACCACACTGTGTTATATTCAAGTTCCAATTTAATCTTTTGTCTGTTATTATAAAAATTATAATTATAAAACATAAACTCTTAAAATGAGTGCAAGAAAAATTTCATATTAAATGAATCTTGCTTCAAATAAGCAAATCAAATGTTTGTTTTACATATTTAAAATAATGCTGTGTGCAAGCAACAAATTCAATTGTCATTTTATGTTTATTTTATTAAAAAGAAATCGACGACTGTACGAAAATTATTTGATATTGTTTTACTAATTAAAAATGTAAACCAATTGTCGAAAAACTAACAGCTGTGGCCATATTGATTGAATTTTTAAAAATATTCTCAGGATCGATTAAAAGTAACATACGTTTATTATAAAATAAGTCTTTGTTAAAATTTGGACTAAAAAGAGACTGGACTGGGCGAAATTTATATTTTATATTAACTTGTATTTACTTATGAGTAGAAAGTAGCTCTCCTCAATATTAGAATTACTGTTATAAGGTAATTTAAAAAATAAATTAAATAATCGACAAATAAATGTAGTACCAAGAAAGAGTTATATTATTTCTCTTATATAAAAATAGGATGATAATAAGAACAGTTTAAAATAATTGACGTTTTGATGGAAAGTGTGCTTGCTGTTGTTGGTTGCTTCTGAGACTTGAAACAGACATTGCCGTTATTTTTCTAAAATTCCTTCAAAAAGTCATATGTAACGCTGGTACGATAAAACATACTCGTAGAGTGCGTGCTACATTTGAATTCGGTCTGTATTTTACTCGAATACGGCGAGGTAGAGGGGCACTCATTCCAGTACTTAGTATTCAAGTACCGCTAATTCTGGTACTCGAGTGCAGTTAATACATTCAATAATCGATTAGTATTCTATTTTGTACTCAAATTGTCTACTTGAAATATAAATTCTAATAAAAAAATATACATTTATATAATGATCACATTGGCAAGAAGTTCCTTAGTTAAAAACGAAAAAGACATTTAGGCGTGCTGATAACAGCCTCTATATAATTATATTTAACACGTTGAAGATCGCACTGCAAAATCGTATTTCTCATACAGGGACCGGCATTTTTCTTATTGTTAATTACTTATATTATTTTTTAAATATTTTTTTAGTGTACAATAATTTGAGCTAGATTTGCAGTATCTCTACTGTACATAAATTGTATTTAAATCGTGCCCATCGGTGTATAAATGGTCATGTAATATATGTCGTGTGCCTACCCGTGAGCAGGCGGGCCGGTAAAGTTGTTGCGTAGTGTCCCACCGGTGGTCCATGTGGTCTTCAACGTGTTAAGGTCGAACCTTGATGCTTTTGCAAGTTAAAAAGATCGCTAATCTACGTACTGTCGTTCTGAATTGTATTGGGATGATTTGTGATAGGCCGAATACAATATTTTAATCAGTAGAAAGTGTCACTGGAAACAAATTTTTCTCTCATAAATCAGTCGATCTGAAAAACTTACTGTTACCAAAAAAGGATTTCAATGACTTTTTCACTTGTACTGAAGCATCAAATTTGTGCAAATTAAAATTCTAATTACATTTAGTTTTCGGCAAGGTCGCAGCCAGAGACTGCAGAGATCGCCTTTCTTCTAACATCATTTCTGCGACGTCGCGTCTGTATCTTTATCACAAACGTACGGTTATTTCATACCTCAAACACACATCTTGTTCTGTGGACACACTAATCAGCATAATTGTATGACATATTTCCGCTTCTTTCTCTCTGGTTTCAACTGTATTTTCAAAAAATACATCCTAAACTCATCAGACAGCGGAGGGCTGATCATTTTTTTCATTTTGATCTACAAATGTTTTTTTGCATATGAAAGAATATTACCTTATTAATTAATTAATTCTTAACGACCCCTATTGCTCCACGAATCCCGAACTAATTTATGGTTGCGACCTTGGTTTTTGGTAAATTAATATGAAGCTTATATGTGATGTGTCTCAAATCGAAACAATAGACATTGGACGTATATACGTGTATAACGAAGTGTGTAGTAAATATCTAATAGTTCCATCCCTGATTTTTTCTTTTATCATGATTCAACAGTTCATGAAAAATGTAGTTTAAAGCACAGGTGATTTTTTTGTGAGAATTTCTTCCTGTGGCCAATCAAATCACCTCAGCATTTGTTATATTATATATACGATTATAGAAATTTTTTCACAATCAAAAGATAATATATAGTTGTTATACTTTTTTAGTTGTTAACAGGTGTCACTAATTCGCGGGCTAAAAGGCGCATTGCAAATGCAAGACCAAGGTTATTTTAATTTAATTTAAATTGTTTTACAAAAAAATATGTCTTGTCATCTTGGACTAATTCTACACTAGACTGTACATTTTCTATTTTCGACGTAACGAAATTTGAATAGGACAGTCCAAGTATTAATTATTAATGTTGTTTTGAAATGAAAAATTAAAAGAGTAATTAATAAAAAATATTTTTGACCTGTTATTATGATGTACTGCCAGGATACCTTACAATTTGATAGGAATTCGGTATCTACACGCCTAAAAGTGTACCAAAATATTTTTACACAATATTTTACAACTTTAGATATATTTGACAATTCTGATACAATATTAATTGCTTATTCTGTAATGGTAATTAATTAAGTTAAAGTTTCAAATATAAGTGTAATCTGATTCTTTTTCTATACAATAGTAATAATTTCAAAATTTTATTAAACAGAGGAAAAAGAATTTTAGAATTCTTAAAATCTCTTATATGAATGGTCAAGCTCCTTGATAGTCTGAGCCATTTTTCAAAATTTCAAATGTTTCGCGAGCCGCAATTAAATACGTATGCAAAAAAGGTATTTTGACAATTAGTAATTTATAATTAATTCACATCAGTAAATATATATTTTTCACGAATATAATTATAGAGATTCAGAGAAATAAAATCGAAAAATAGAAAAATTAAATCTCATCAAAGTTCTTATTTTATAGTATTTAAAGAAAATGAAATCAAGTATTAAATTATTCCTGATCAGTTATAAACTCCCCATCAAAATGAAATTTAATAGTAATAGCTTTACAAATTAAATTGTGACTATTTAAAATATATTTAAATTAATAGAATAAAAATTAAATAGTTTCAAGCTACTACTAGAAACACAATTGGAAAATTCTCCTAAAAAAATAAGCATTGGATATTGTTTACTTAATTCATTTAAACGATCCAATTGTACGAACATATAATTACAACTAAATTGCATGACCGTTAGAGATACGTACCATTTATATACGCATCTTAATTACATAACATCAAACATAAGGTGTAAAAATCATGAAAAAATGGATAATAATCATTACAATATAACATAATTTACAAGGTTTCTCCAACTAATTCTTAAGAATGTTTCCACATCAGATCACAAGTTGTGTATTTTTGTGGAAAAATTTTTAAACTTTTTCGAAATATTTAAATTGCCAGTTTTCCTAAATATTTCAGGAACGGTCAGTGATATTAAAACGCAGTTTTAAAAAATTAAGATATGGTCCCTTAACATAGTTAAATCTTTCTCCACTTGGTCTGGAAACACAATTTTCGAGATGTTTAAAAATGTACAACTCGGATCCAAGCTCGATTTCATAGTTGAAATTCAGGGCTTGTTGGGAACATAATGGACTAACTTCCCTGAAAATTTGAAGCAAATCGAAGATCTCAGTAGATTTGAGAGCATTTTTAAAATGGGTAAAAAATGATACCTCTCAGTTATACATTCTAAAAGATCTTTGGTATTCATTCATTAGTGAGGTTGATCGGAATATACAGTTTCATTAGAAAATTGGGATTCTTAACTCACTGACTTATTAGTACCATTTTTTTGTAAAATTTGATATGTATACTTTTTGAGAGATGCTGATTTCAGTAGAGCCATAATTATTTTTTAAGGAGGTATAATCGCCTTATTGTTCCTTTTGCAAGTTACGATTCACATCAAAATTTTTATATTTTTGATGTATTCTATTGCCTTCCGTTCTTCATTCTTTATTTATTACTTTATTGATTTCCTTTTTCATCGGCCTCTTCACTTGACTAAGCGAGTGTTTCAACACCTTATAATTGTCTAATTTGTGTTACAGGACTTTCGATTGGATTTTAATAGCATTTCTCGACAATTGATTAACTAATTGATCTATGACTTTGTCACCATTATGTGATATCTTGTTCTTAATATCAGAATAAAATATAGGCAATATTAATTTTTCAAATTGGTACATTTCTCTAATTTAGAATGGTATATCAAATAAACCGGAGCTAACAACTCTTTTTCTGATTCTTTTAACGGTACTAGATTTTTAATCTATTCACTTAGAAAAGTTAAAACTTCCAGAAACTTTTGAATTTTATCTATAACATATTTTTAGGTGTCACAAAATTCTATATTACTTTTTACGTGATATAGAATTTTGTGGGTTTCCAAAAAGTTCTGACCTAGAGATTCAATTCTATTTAAGCTGTAACGTACAGTCAGCCCTTCATTTAAAATATTATACCTGTTAAGACTTTGAATTGTCTGTTTTAGCTCCTGGTGATGTTCATGCAGATGTAAGTAAGAATGCCGTGTGTCATATTTACTCAGATTCTAACCTCTTCTTTCTCTTTAATAAGGGTTACAGAATTATATCTGGATGTTTTATTTGGTTACTTTTATATTTTAAATTAGTCCAAGTTTGTTCATTTAAAATCTTGTTTTTCCTTTCTGAGACTATAAGCATGGCCACTGAATCAAGTTTACATTTTAAACCACAGTTAATTTTAAAAACGTAGTCTATTTCTGGCACTTCTTTTGAAGAATTTCCTGATGCTTTTCAACTTTGTTTTTGGATAATTGCCTGTAATTGTAATGGTGGTTTGATAATTGACTAAATTATTTTGAACTCATATTTACTGCTGGATTTCAATTGTAGAATATTTCAAAATAATTATTCAAATATGTTGGATCTAGAAATGATACTCTCTAGATTACAGTTCTACCGATATTCATAATAAATTAATTTATCCCGGATAATTCTTACCTCGATCTTCGTATTTTTCTTAAAAGAAATTGTTTTAACGGTAACATTTATTCAGTTTATTGATATTATCGTTATAATATATTATTGGTTTAATTTAATGATTTAAATGTTGCTTCGCTGATTAATGTACAGCTACAGTACAGATACTACAGCTATAATTGAAGACTACAATCTAGATGATGTACAGACTTATACAAATCTAATAATAACCAAACTGTCAATTATAATAAATATTTATCGTTTGGCGGAAATCGACGTTTTTCCATTAAATTACCACTGAATGAAATTTTCTTTAGATTCTTTCCTGTTAGTATTATTAATTTTATTGTTATTTTTTATTTATTTTATTCTTTCTAACTACTTAATTTGTTTCCAATGCCTTTATATGTAGCGATTGTTTTTTTTTTTCTGAATATATTCTTAATTTTCTTAATTTAACATTGAATTTAAAGTTAATATTTGTTGTATTGAATTTAATTTATTTTAAGGTGCGACTTTTATTGTTATTTCTAATCGTTTTCAAGTATATATTAAAGAGAAGATTTAATTATAAGTTTTCGTGCTGGATGAGGAGTTTCTACATTACTATGATTGTCATACATGCTAGGCAAATGGTTCCTCCATCACGTCAAATGACATGTCGTCAGATATTTTTCATACTAGTGTTTTTTTTTTGCTTCTCCTTTATAGGATTTTTCACATTCACAGTAGATCCGGTATACATCATTTTTTAAGTACTGTTGGCTTTTGGTTTCCATAAATTCCTCATTCCTGCGTGTTGTGGTTTGGTTAGTAATAATTTTTTTCACTGTGTGTCACCTCTTTGTGTCGTGATTACATAAGATAAATGTGTCGTTAACATATCTAAGCCAAACTTTTGATTCTCTTCAAAATTCTTCATCATAATATTCGCCCAAATTCATCATCATCATGGAGAACAATAATTGCTTACCATTTTTTGAAGTTTTGTTAAAAACATAAATATCCGATTCATAACGTCCAACTGACACCATATCTGAACTACAATTTAAACACTATCCATTAAGAAAAAAAAAATAAATGTAAAATCTCGATAGACAAGACCAAAACATTATGCAACACCAAAGAAACCTTTGTAGAAAACAACAAGGACAACAAAATTCCAAACAGATAATTTTAGACACAGATAAGTATCAATTAATCGATCAAATAATCATCAAATATAAAATTTTAATATGTATATTGCTTGTTTAATTTATTTTTGAGACACTTGAATATGAAAATAGTTACAGAATTTCCAGTAAATCAAGGTAATTTTTTATACACTTTTATACAATTTTATGCTTAAAATAATTAATTCTAATTATAAATTAATTTAAGTAAAGTTAAGTGAATTAAATTATATCAATAAATTGGGACATAATAAGTTAAGGTTAATTATCTTTAAATAAATATTTATAATTCAATCCGAGGTGGGAACCTTGTACAAAAATTTAAAAAAAATAAAATTAAAGCATTATCAAAGATGCGAAAATGATTTCATTCACACAGAGGACAGTACAGGACTGCAGCTAGTTCGTGTCATCGGCGGGAAAAGAGGTTCTCTGTTTTTAAATTATCGTTATCATTGGTGTAATCGTCCCTGTTGTTTTGCGATTAAATTACCAATTTGAGTTTCTGCATATATACGACATGGAGACGACTATTCTTTCGAGATAAACGATTCATATCAAAGGAGTGTTTTCTCATTTGGTGAACTTTACTGAGCCAATCACTACGCTGAATTCGTACGACTTCACACACTTTAAAATATAATATTTTTTTAATTCCTTTATTTTTGTTATACTATCTTAATGTTAAATTTGTATTACTTTATTTACGTTGAAACAAATATTTCTAATGTAGAATTTTTTACTACCATCATCATTATGCCTAAGGGAAGCAGAAGTGTCAGGTGGCATTTTTGATTACCTGGTATTTGCGATTAAAGTTTGATAGAGACGAGTATTTAAGCAGTTAATTTATTGTAAATATTGCCAATATTTTTAACGCCTAGAAGTTGTTCAGTGTTTGTGTTGATGTTGCGACACTTTTATAAGTCAAATTTATTTTTAAAATCATGAAAATCATATTCTGATAAGGATAAGAAATTTCTGAATTTTGTTCGTGGGGTCTTACATCGGCCATTTGGTGTGTGTACTCGAAAAATTAAGTAAATAACGTTACAATCACGTACCAAAATTGAAATTCCTGTGTTTTAAAATAAATAGAAGTGTGTTCACCATTTGATTAATCATGCCTGTCAAGGTGTAAGTTGAGCAAATTCATTTTTTCCTTTAAAAAATATTCTCAGAGATAATGTTAAAACATATACATATTATAGAGTACGTCTTAATTATTGTCTAGGTAATATTCAAAATGATTTAATTAACAGAAGAAAAGATTTTTGGAGCTGAGACGAGAAATGTGACAACGCAGCAATGGTATATTGGGATGGTTAATTTAGGTTGCGTTCAATTTAGCGATCGTTGCGATCTTAACAATATCGTTCACTTTACGTCATAGATGACATCATTGTTGATGATCACATTACTTTTACACATTCTAAAAAGTTGGTTCTTTTATTGGTATTAGACGATTTGGTGCATCAACTTGCAGATTCTTGTAGCCTAAATGACCTTCGACAACTATATAGGAATTTCGTTTAAAGGCAAAAAAATGGCTCAAAAAGTGTTATGTAAATTTTGAGGTTTCTGTGTAGAGGCAGTTTTCCCTTTGACTTTAAACAGTTAACTCAATCGATTCCTAAATGTTCTTAGTACTGAAATTCTGGACTCTTCCAGGGTTCCAAAAATAAGCGATTTTTATTTAATTTTTAAGTTTGTATGTAAGTTTTTCACTTATTAAAATTATACGGTTGAATATATCGAATAGGAAATTTTCACGGGTTTCTTAGAAGAACACTTTAAAATTGATAGAATGAGAAAACTGACTACATAGAAATCTTAAAATTTAATTGAAATTTTTTTCATCAGTCCACTGTAAATATTGGATTCGGTAAACTACACCCACTATTTTAAAAATAAAAAAAAAACGATTATTTTTCGAATCCAAAATTTTTGCTTAAAGAGCCCAAAATTCCTAATTTTCTGATGTGAATGATAGTTACAATCATTTAAACTCAATGAGAAAACAACCTGTACATATAAATCTTAAAATTTAAAAAGCATCCATTATTTTTTGAGTCATATTTTTTGACTTATCAACCCGTAAATTCTTGCAGTGTAAAAATTTTGAATACGATAACCCCAGTCTCTGAAACACAGTTTTATAAATAAAAAAGTGTCATTTTTACTTTTGGGTCGAAATTAGAGTGCAGGGTAAGCTGCACCCTCTCTCAAAAAGCAAAAATTTCTCAAAAATGTTACCTAATTTAAAGATCCATCATTGAAATCAAATGATTGAATCGATCCAAGTTCAGACTATTTTTACATAAAATTCGGAATGCGAAAATTATTATTTTAAGCCTATAATTTTTGATAGAGGTTCTTTTGAGTTCACAAAAAGATTGAAATCTCTTCAATTAAAACTTCGAATTTGATGCATCAACTTGCTCAAATTCAGTGAGGGGTTTGAATTTACATACATCTACATAAACGAAATTCATGTAATGGAAACTTCAGTAGTTCCAATTGTGTGAGGCAACTGCGCTTGCATAAAGTTAATTAAAATTTAAAAATCTGTTATTATTTTCATCCCAAAACTTTTGTATTTGAGACTTATTTAAGTCATAAAGGCTAATGCCGTATTAACATGAAAGCGTGGGGAATTTTTACGGTTTTATTCACTTGTTTTGGAAGTGATGTAACTAATCATCTTCAGAAAGGAATAAAAATTGCCAATTTCCTTCAAAATAATATTGGAAACGAATTGTTTATTTTGAAAATATTTATCACATACTGTTGGCAACAAATACACAGTCGTATAGGAAACGGTTTCACCACAATCCAAAAACAAAACTGGACTGCAACCTTAACGCTATACATAAAAAGTGAAAGTGCACCACTTTTACACCGGTTGCACTTTAGATACGTACGAACGATGACTTTGTGGCTGAGCGCTATTACGTCGTTCTAAAAATAAAAGAACAATTTAGTTTGTATTCGTCACCGCCGTTAGCTTGCTTAGGTCTCAGGTACCATCCGAACCAATTGGTATTTTGTCATACGACGTGTATATCTTTTTTGGAAATTTTATGTTACCAAAGAGCATAGGAAAGGAAGCTTTCTGCATATGAGCTACATTGTAAATTACACTACAATACTGTTAACTCAGTTTAATATTTAAGATATTATTAATTATTAATTTAATTGCTTTTTAATCACAATTAATTGTGTTGGAATCTATTTGCATCGAATGTTCGAACTGGTATTAAGTTTTATTTATGGTAAAAAATGTTAAAAAAAATAATCTGAATCTGTTCAGAACTAATAATAATAATAGTAGTATGTAGTATGTAATTTGTAATTCTTTCTTATACAGCAACATTTTCCTGACTGATTATTGATGGTGTTAAAAATATATTGGACAGACCTTATCACTGAGAGTGGGAACTCCCACCTCGAGGCAACTTGTTAATGTTTCTGTCGATTCAGAAGCATTTGACTAATTTTTATCTCTTTGTATACATATACTGAAATATCAAGTGTCGACTAAATTTATATACAAATCATTATAAAGAATTTAATTTAAATAACAAATCACTGTTTCGGAAAAAAACAAGTATTATTTTTTCTGATACAAAAGTACTTTTTTACCAAAATAATACCAAATTTAAGGGAATGTAATATATTCTAAAATATTGTTATCATTAGTTACCTTAGCCTCGCAAATGATCGATTTGGGAACTAGCGAGAGTTACTTATTTCATCAGAATCCGAAATTCGGCAGCTTTTAAGTTCAACATAGTTATCTGGAATAAAATTATGGTAAGACGTGTGTGTATAATTAAAGAAAACTAATCTAATCCCATTGGTCACCAAAAAAACTCCTTGTAAAGTTTGGATTTGCACTGATGTGTAATTTTAAAGTTGTCCACTTCACTTTCGAGCACAAAAGCTCGATAAAATTATATTAATAAATATAAATATCACAAAACAGCAACATCTGATATTTTAAAAAAGTATTTCACTCATACTTTGGTATGTTTCTCATATTTTCTGAATATTTTTTTATTAAACAGCTTGTACGAGGTATTAATTAGACAATGGTGTATCTTTTTCATTTATACTTTGGTATGTTTCTCTTAATTTCCGAATACTTTTTTATTAAACAGCTTCTACGAGCTATTAATTGGACAATGATGTATATTTTTCATTTGTCCATACTAACCTACTAGATTTAAGTCAAGTTCTACTAACTAAAGTTGGTAGTTACGAAGTTATTGTTTAATCTTAATCAATAAGAACCCTGTCTGATCCACGCTTTTTACATCCAGTTACAGCTCTTACTAATACATTAACACATGATTTTTACATTAGGTTTCATTTCTTTAAAAGTATTTTTCACATTGTTTTTTAAACTGTGTATGTAATATAATAATTAATATGTAACAGTAACACAAAGAGTAATTATTTGAAAGTATACATAATTATGTAAGCAAGAACGCATTCGCAGAACATATTAAAAAGCTTTGATTTGCAATCTACTTGACTTTTTAGCAGATATATTTATTATGCGACAAACTCTAACCATTTTACCAGATTACCATTACCATTGATTAAATGTTTGAAAACATTTCTGGAAATATCTCATTGTGTATATTATATATTTTTGTACATGTATAATCTAAAATATATTTTATTTTATTTTTTTTATATTCACAATATTAACAAATATTTGTAAAAAGAAATGATTATTTATTCTTTCATAAAGATGGGTTACAAAAGGGAGAAACGACTTAACAATTATATGAGAATTTCTGCATGGGCTAATTTCTGTCCAAAAGTAAAAATTTTTGTCTCAAAAATAACCGTTTTTATTTTTGAAATAGGGAGATGTAGCTTACCAGTAAAGTTGAATTTCTGAAATTGGGGCAATGGAATTTTAATTTTTTTTTTAAGGATGTTTTTTAAATTTTAAAATTTCTATGTACTCACACTTTTCTAACTGACATTAAGCGGTTAAATCTATCGATTTGAAGAATTTTGGGTTTCAAAAATAATCGACCTCTAATTTGAGTTAGTTTTTGTGTTCTGTTCACTTATTGAAATTATACCGTTGGATATAATGAATTGGAAAGTTTCACAGTATGGGAATTTCGGTCTTCTTAAATACTAAATGAAGCTCCTAAATAGAAAATTTATGCTCCAAATATAATGCCTATTTTATAATTTCCTATGATATATGTTGCGCATTTTATAAATTTATAAGTTATAAAATTTAGAAGTAAAAAAGAAATTTTTATTAAATTCTTCAAACTTTGATCTCCAATACCTTCTAAATAGAAATTTTCTTGAAAGTACATCTTGAAAGTACATAAAGATGATCTTGAAAATTTGAGCCCGAGTCCATCAGATCCGGCCACCGGAGAATTTTTTGAAATTTGAAAAAGTCAATTTTTTAGTCTTTTTCAAACATTAGATTCTCAGCTTCTATATAACTTAGGAGATTCCGTTCAAATGGCATTTTTCTCTGTGAGATATTAACGTATAAACTTATTTTCGGTTTATCTGGAAGCTTCTAACTAATCCGCTGCATTAGCGAAATTTTACCTGTTTTTAAAATGCTTTCAAATCTACAGTTTCCAAAGTATAGGGTTAAATAACTGCTGATATTTTTTGTGGAAGTGTATTCTATTAATATCTGCCCATTTTTCCCTTAATTGTCTCGAATTCGTTAAGATACGGCCATTGAAAATTGAAATTTGAAAATTGACTTTTTTCAAATGTCAAAAAATTCTCCTGTGGCCGGAGATCATCAGGATCATCTTTATTTCTGTTGTAATTAAGTTAACTGCAATGTAAGTCAACTACATATACATCTTATTTCTTCCCATAATTCCATGAATAAGATGATTTCATGACTTTGCCGGTTCGTGCATGTAAACAGAAAAAACGATTGAATCTTGAGTTACGTCGTGGAACATGAAAATTTAATTCTGTATATCTGTGTGCAGAACATAAAATGTTTGCAACTGAAGAACGTAGTCAAAAAGAATATACAATTTAATGTCGAATCATTAACCCAATATTCGAAAATAATGTCATTAGTTTTGCAGGTGAAAATACAGATCTTGGATTTATTAATTTTAATTAGATTAAATTAATTTTATTTTATTTATTAATTAATCTTTAATTGTACACCGGCTCCAGAAGAACACTTTAACAATAATTTTAAGAGGCAATGAGCAACAGGACAGGAAACTGTTAGTGATCATAGTTAGGTCATAAAAAGTTTACGTTTGGTTTACAATTTCACAATCTTTTTTTATAAAGGTTTTGTCTAAATTAGCATTTTTTACATGAACGCATGTATAATTACGTAAACTGTTCGTAATACGTACGTATGGAAAGTCGTCTTCAGAGAGTGAAAGAAGTCTGTTTCATAGAAAGAAAAAGACAAACCGCGTAAAGGGTGAACTAAATAAATCATCCGACTTCTCGTTAGTCTGGTCGTTTTGCTATCGATCGATCGATCGCTATTACAGATCGAAATAAATGAGTCAAACGCCATTCAGCGTTTAGTACCTATGAATCAGCTAAGGCTCCCTTGAAGTATTTCTTCTACATCTTGGATTGCGAGAAAAAACTTGCATTACTATGCATTACAACGCCAGCAAAAATAAAAATCTTTTATTCGGTAAATTCGAACTTACTTTTTTTGTTTCTTACATAACATATTGTCATTGAAACTTAAAGATTCATTTTTTTATTCTCAACATTCCAATTTTTTTTACACGGGAACATATTTAGATCTTAATACATATAACTGAGTGGTATCTGTCATTTGTGAATGCAGTATAACAAACTTGAACTTGTGATAGTCACTATTTGATGTTCTCGAATACTTTTAACATTTGATTCAAGTTGATCAGAGGAACAGACTTATTAATGTGCAATATTTTTTTATGAAATTTGGTATATAAATGTTTTCAAGGCGCTAAACTTTTCTTATATTTTTGCATTTTAAAAATGTAAACCACGATCGCATTATATTGCAAACAATTGTATATAAGTATGCATACTGACTGTAACAAATTTGATTTGATTTGTGAAAGTTGCAACTTATACAACCAAGCTCTATGTTAGAGCCTCTAACAGAGCGAATTATCTATCATTGAGAGTGGACACACCCACTTTGGGACAATTTTTTTCGGTTCAGATGAGTCAGTCGTGTTTCACACTGTATGTTTAATATATGACAAAAATAAAATATGGATTATTCAAAAATTAATTAAAATTAAAAATAAATAAACATTATTGTTAAAATTGCGACATATAGTAACTAGTATATTGTATAAGTATATTAAGTAAATTCCAACAAAAGGTTGTGTAAAGTTCTTGGTACTCATATTATTCAATAATATTGAAATTAGTCTTTGTTGGATTCGGTTTGATTCATGATTTAAAAAATAAAATGTATCTGTCAAAACATTAATAATTGTGACTTTTTGTGACATTCCATTTGAACATTAAAATATAATAAATTACAAATAAAACAGACCAACATTTACAATACTAAGCAATATCTAAAATAGAACAACCGCCAGTTATATCCAACGGATTTAACTTACTAAGATCAATGGTAATCTATAAATTGCGTTTAAAATGAGAAAAATAGAAATTTACTTAGTTACATAATCGCAATATTCAGATGTTCCACGTGTAGTGCCTTGATCTGATGTTGAGTTCAACCCATAATAATTTTATTTACCTACGCAGTCAAAAATTGTTTTTTTTTTCTCTCAAAATTGCTGCTTCATTTAAAAATCATGTTGAGAGTTTGTGAAAACGATTTTTACTCGATATAAAAATTTATTTTTACAGCAATAATTACATAGAATTTTTAGCATATTAAAAAAAATTACATGCAAAAATGTCATATAATTCTAATACTTTCATTAAAACATTTTAATTTCAATGACGCAAGATGATTAGAGGAATTTTTTTTTATTAACAGGATTAAGCGATCTTAATCTGTTATAAACTAAAATAAATAAAATAATAATTTTTAGTCTATAAGAGGACACATTCACTGCAATAATACAAAACATACTAATATAACCAAGAAATTTTTATTAAATTGAATTATATTTATTTATTGTAAATGTTATTATTTTATAATTCAGAAAAAATACCTGAAATGCCTTTTAATAACCTAATACAACTACTATTGCTGAATAGATTTTTATATAAAATCAAAATATTTATATAAAAAATAAATGTTAATTTGAACAGAAATAACCATTAGATTTATAATTGTGACACTAGTAATTAGATAAGATTTACTATATGATCACATTGTGCTACACGTTATTCATAATGTAATAAAAAATCTATTGAAATTTGTTTATGATTTATTGAATAATTTGCTATTTTATTTATGTATATTCTAAGGTTTAGCAATTTTAAACGAAAGTAAACGTAACAAACGAAAGTAAAAGTGAAAATTGCCGAGTTGGTGCAACTTTTATTTGACATAAGATAGCAGTGCTTTAGAACACTTTCACTTTTAATTATGTGGTTTTTATTGTTAATCATCTTGATGATTTATGCAAGAAATAACAAAAATTTCTTTAATTTAGAACGTCATTTGTATGTTTATTTGCAGCTCTTTAATTATATGATCACTGATACTTAACATTTTCTGGATTATGGTAGATGTATGTATAATATTTATTTATCACGGTTGCAGCAAGAAATGTTGTATTAAAAAAATTCAAGAATGAAAAAAACATAATCTATTGATTGCTTGGTTGCTATAGTTAAATTTATATAATTTTTGAAATGTATAAAAATATTTATTTCAATAGATAACTGTTGTTTTATTATTTTCTATTACGGAATATCCAATTACTATTATGAATTTTCATAGGATGTTACATTAATGTACTTTTTTGAATCAATTATTATTATTATATTGTTTTCTAATACAGCCTATCAAGAGACCAATATGTAATTTACCAGTCATTTTTACGTTAAGTTAATATCATTTAATACCATTTTATAATTTTATTTAAAAGTCCAGTTTTACATAAAATGTATCAATGTATTTTATAGACTACTTCTAATATGTTATGGATCATTATTATACTGAGAATCCTCGAAAGGCCTGTAGAATATCCAACGACCAATTCTTTATAGATAGAAACGTGTCAACGTTATAAAACTTATACAGGGGTTTTTAAGGTGAAAAATAATAAACTTTTATATCACTTTCACAACTTGATTTAAAATGCCTCCATAATCTTCGGTATCTGTGTATCTGGAGTAAACCGTTGATTTTAGGATACTCAATAAAAAAAGATAGTGAAAATAAATTATTAACTTTGATATACTTACTTAAAACCTAATCTAGAATGAGCCGCAAGCCCTATATAAATTATATACCTTTAGAAACCTGTTTAAATTATGCGTCTATTGTGTCCATTTGAAAATTTTGTTTTCAACAGCAAATAATTGTACTATCCCAAAATTTTCATTTTTTTATCACTCACAAACATTTCAAACTCTCGAAGAAGCATGAGTGTATGTTTGCTGCTAAACCGAAGATAAATTATATAAGTTCTCTGTAATTTCAATAGTATGAATAGTGATTTTGTTTCCTGCAAAACTGCTTTACATTATTAACAAAAAGTTTACTTTAAATGCATTTCGATGCTCTGCAAATTATTACATTGTAAAACATATATTTAATTAATATTTAGATATACTTAGAAGCATTCCAGGAAGTTAACAAATTTTAGGAAAATAAGGTGTTACAATTGCGTTAAAAAGAGAACACATTACTACAATAGTATTATCGAGGTACAATATTTCATTAAATTGTCATTAGTTATTACGATACCGACATACCAAAATATTCAATTTTGATTTCCAGGTTCAAACAGGACAATTAAGATACATTTTCTCTTCAATCACTTGGTTTTCTTCCCAGAGAATCTAAGGATTCAAAGCTCTGAACAAGATGAAAGGTTCCATCAAGACATGACTGAAAAAAAAGAAGATATCGAAGCCTTAAAGACGAACAAATGATGGCGGATTATTGCTGGTTTCTTATTCAAGATAATCTAATGTACATAAAATGTAAAAGTTGGAGCTCTTTACACAGTTTAAATGGATGATATAGGTGAAGCATAGAAATTTAGAACTAAATTTAAATACCCGTTATTAGAAAAAGTATTTGTAAGTTATTCTTATCTTTTAACGATTTGAAAACAATTATATTGCGGTGTTGCCTTCTAGACGCGTTTTTCCTGTTCATGTTTCGGTCTAACTCAGCATTTAACGCCATATTATGTTATATCAATATTTTCATACTTCGTTCATTAAAATAAAGAAAACTACCGTTTTTTTATTAATAAGGATATAAATGTAGAAATATAATGTTAAATAATCTTGAATAGGAGAATAAATTACCATAGAAGAATGTTTCTTCCTATGTTAATGCTCTAATAATAGAATATTTTTTAGATTGGTTTAAATGGAAGTGGCCCTCATAAAATTTGTATTTTTTGTCTGATTTTGACAAACTTTTTTTCAATTGTTTTACAAAAGATGTGATAAATGCATTGGACTGGATTGGTGGAAGCAGATAAAATTTCAGTATTATGAGTATTAGTATGAGTATAGTATAATTTATATAAAATTTTGTTTTGTTTGTTGGATGTTTAATCGAGTGGTGCTGACAGATTTGCTGTAAAAAAAATTTTACTAGTATGGTTTGTTCAATTTTCATGCCAAGAAAATTACTATATATGTTTTGGTTTTAGGTTAAAAAACATGACATAAATATATATTTTGATGCTTTACAATAAAAAAAAAATGTTTGTCAAAATCGGACGAAAAATAAAAATTTTGTGACGGTGTCCCTCTTTTAAAGATGTGCAGTTATACGAATTCAGTTTCGCTTGTAGTGTATTGTTGCTCCCTCTACTTTTTGCTTCAATCTCAATTGTATTTTATAATTTTGCAATATATATTTTAACGTTCCATTTTTTAATTTTTATTGTTTATAGAACGATTATATAGTTTATATTGTTACTATAGACATTTATTGCTTATCATGTTTTCTTTTGCTTAAATTATAAATTTAACTTACGAATACGATACAGTAAAAAACTATTATACTTTCGAGCGATATGAATATAATTTTTAATTACCAACATTTTATATCATAATTAAGTAAAATTTCTTTTAAAATAAATATATTAGAAGGATAACAATTAAATGAGAATTAAACAATAATAACTATAGCTCTAAAACTGTTGTATACATTAATATCGGATTCGAAATACATAATGTAAACACAGCAACACTGAGAAAAGCTGCACCTCGCACGTCGTTGGTGCTATCGAATTCAAATTTTTACATCCAGGAATTTCAGCCTCCGAAATGATCAAAAGAAAAGAATTAGTTCAAAAATAATCGGTGTTTTTTTAAATTTTAAGATTTTTATAGCCCGTAAAAAGCCTGAAACTTCTAAAAACTCTTTGGAATCGATATAATTAACCAAAAATTAAAATTCTATTTACAATTAAAAAAAGATATTCATCTTATTAAATAAATTAGTACAAATATTCTAAATTTAACTAAGTTTATATAAAATGTTACGTTTTGAGATTAGACTTTGGTGTGTTCATAAAGCATAAATCGATTCGATGAACTTTTCAAATATATCGTGTATTGAAGAGAATCCTACCATCTTGAATAGTTATCAATGAACTCCTCAAATATATTAAAATACAACTTGATTTTAAATTACCATAGTACAATTTACCATTGAAGTATAAAGAACTAAACATTTTCTTAATTAGATAATGTAATTTTATTGAAACAATTCGAATAATTAAAAAAGAATAGTATACCATTATACGGTGTAGCTACCTGAAATTAAATGTCTTCAGCGAAATCAATTTTCAAATCAGAACCCTACTAATTTGAAATATGTTTTAAGTTAAGGGCTACTACAAATGTGGTTGGTACTTATCATACAGTGTGAAAGTACTGATTGATATTCCATTTTCTATCTTTATTTAGAACCCTGGTAAATATTGATATGTATAGTAAATACTAGTTTTTCTGTGAGAAATTTAGTTATACACCTGGTTTGCATAGAACAATATAAAAATTAACACGTTCCAGTGACTTCCCGATGTCAGAAGTAAGGCTAGAAATTTAGATCTGGCAATCTGTCAATGATAATGAATGAACTAAACAAATTTAAAATAACAACTGAACTGATAACTTCATATGTAGAATGTATTTAAGAGAACCAGTGGAATCAATTCAATACCGAAATTATAGCTGTCTGTCTCTGTCATTTTTCATTTTTGCAAATGTTATACTAATAATGTTCTGAAATGTGACGACTGAGTTTCAGGAAATAGAAATAGTATTTCATTATAGGAAGGTGCAAGGAAAGCATGTTGAGTAATTTCATGTATGTTTTAATCATAAGAGAAAAGTATAAAATCGCTTGTAAAAACTTGTATATGCGTTCTTAGTGAGTTGTAATATTGATATATTGTACATACAGTTTTTAATTAATAGTATACAAAAATATGTAATATTTATACACATCAATTAAGGCACTTTATATCTCAAATACTAACCCTAGTGTAATTTGTACCACATACTCACTGTTACATAAGAAGTCCATTTGAAAAAAATATCGACTACTTGTGCAACATTGAGTATGTGGTTAAACTTTGTCGGATAAGTTGCGAAACACCCTGTATAGAAGGTTAAAAAGAACGGTGTGCTAAAATTGAATTCGGCTGGCTAAAGGTTGTATTCAAATCAATGGAAACAATTTCGAATAGCTTTTATATCGTTTTCTGTTGCTTTATTATATATTTTTTTTAATGAACTTCTTATGTAACAGTGAGTATGTGGTTAAAATCTGTTAGTTTTTGTATCGCAAATACTTTGGATATAATATCTTTTAGTAATTATATACATAAATAATTACGTTAATTACGTTAATGAAAATACAATTATATTAAATTATATGAAATCTTACATACATCTTATTTTAAAACTTCCTTTATTGAATGCTAAGAACAGACCTTTTTAAAATGCTTCCATAAATCCCAACCAAAATATCAACACTCATTAGTATGTGCAGCATTCACATTCATTCACCACACACGTATGTTTACCAAATTTGATCAAGAAGCGTATGTACCCAAAAATGTCCATCCTTCCAACATAAATCTCTCATTTCTGTCTTCAGGTACACCTTCAACTCTAATAAGATTGAACACTTTTTACTAATAGACCGATGTATAGTATTAGCAGGAAGTAGAGCAACTTTGAAAATATATAAATTGCTACCGCCCTGTATATGCAACTCTAATATAATTTATACCAATTATGAACACACTGTAAATATTTCTTGTATTGAAAACAATTCTGTTACCTACAAATCAAAAAACTAAATAGTCGACTGGCAAAAAGTAGTGCAACTTTTTACTAAATGTGATTAATCTCTACAAAATTTTTAGTTTTACAGTATACACCAAAGTAAATTAAGTTAATATAATGCTTCGTGGAAAAAAAATATTTTTCGAATTAAAATCACGGAATATATTGTTCTTTCAATCCGATGAGAGAAAAATCAATATCGCTCGATTGTAATGCGTGTTTTACAGTTTTCAAGATTTGGTTATGTGGAAGAAAAAAATAAAACCAAACTCACTTTTAACTGATTTTCTGTATTTGGAATGGGTCCTCTCCTCTGAACAGAGGATATCATGGATCGTTTTATATATTAAAAAATATTGAGGAACAATATGGTATCGTATTAAGATAAAAATATGCCACTAAACTTTATTTTCAACAAGATAATGACCCAAAGCATGCTTCAAAATATTTGAAACAATGGCTTTTAAGGGAAAAAGTTAATGTTTTGAACGGGCTATCTCAATTTCCCGATCTAAATTTCATTGAAAACTTATGAGAGATAGTGAACAATAAAAAAAAAACAAAGAATATAGTAATCAGCAAGATTTATTCACGGTTCTACAAAAGTGCTGACAAAATATAAATACAAATATTATTGACCATCTGTTGTTTTCTATTTAAAAATGTGTTTTCATAATAATGGGAATTTTACAATATATTAATATAAAATTAATTAAAATACTAATTACAAATTATTTATAATAATAAAACTTTAAATAGCATAATTTTCTCTACTTTTGCCAGCCCAAAACAAATAAATATTAGTAAAATTAAACTTGTTGAAATGTTAAATTTATAAAGAAAAGATAATTTCAATATATATTTTTTTTAACATAATAACCAGGACAAAAATTATTTTAATTTAATTTAATTTATTCAGATACGCCCTAATTATTCATTGTTCGACTTTTTATTCTCTGATGTCAATTTAACTTTGATTTAAATCAATATGATCGTTTAAATCGTCTTTTTAGAAATGAGAACATAAGTTTTATAGTATACGCGTTTGCAAGATTTTGAAATAATTATTCTGAAATAATACATAATTTATTTTTCCTCAACCTCAAATGGCAAATTTTGACATAGTATCTCCACTTCCGTCTCTTTGATTTTTCTGTTTAAAAAAATCATTTATTATATAACATATAATTATATATTATATATTACTTCACATTAACTACATATATTTTCATATTAACCACATTTTTATCTCATGTGTGACATTTTTTTGGGTCTTGGATCAATTTTGCATTCAATGGATCACGGATCACTTATTCTTCCACCGGGTGTATTCTTGGTTGAAAAAACAAACACGATAACATGGTCTTCTAGTCTTCTAGTCTTCTAGTCTTCTATGAATCGCCCTCCAAACACTCAAAATCAATATTATATAAAATTTCTTTTAGTCAGATTTTGTTGAACTTGACCTTCTATTTCTTTAATTCTTTACTACTCACAAATATTTTCCTGTTATTAACATTATTCATCTTTCTTAAAATATTACATATGTCATATATCTAGCTATCGATCTGGTTTTGAATTATTGGTAAATATCATGTGAATTAAGAGAAGTTCACAAGCTGTCAAATACTTTGCTTCTAAGAAACCAAATTTATCATCTGAGGAATTATACAGCTCTCTGTTTGTATTTGCAACATTAAGCCATTCGCCCATGTTGTATGGCGAGTCGACATCGAATGGTTTTATGACAGCCACAGATTTACTTATACAGGTAGATTATTGAACGAACACAGTTAACAATGTGATAATTAGCCTATCCTATATTGTTCGGTTTTTCTCCAGTTTTTAAATATATTCTTGAATTTCTTGCATGTCAGATTATTACTGACGGTCGGATACTCCACGTGACACCTACTGGCGCGGAGTTGTATTATTATCTAAAGTAGTTAATAAGAAAATAGTTTTTCAATTAACATTTTTATGTAGTTATATTTCAACTTGAACAAAGCAGATTATAAATCAACAATTTCATACCATATTTTATATTAAACAATCAAATCTTATTGTTAACGTATAAATAAGATTTATTACACCTTAATTATTATTAATCATTTTAAACAAACGCATGCATATTAAATATTATTTTTAATTTCTTCAAACGAAAAGCAATTATTAGAACATCTTTCTTTCTTCTACCGTTATCAATGAAAATCATACTAGAGTGGTAGTGAAGCCAAATAACCAAAGAACCAACCTTTTCTGATTAACGGCCTTTTTGAAGTAGGTCAGAACAATAATAATAAGAATGTAATTTATATAAGATTTTATTTTATATATTAAAGTAATTTGGAATTTTTAAAAGTTAATGAAAAATTCAATAATTATTCAATTAAAGTCAAAAAATGGGGTGTCCATGTTAAATAAGCCAAATAATATGTTCATAATGTTAAGGTTAAGGCTTTCGTGACCATTATTTCCATATCCATAGTTGTTCGGGTTTATTGATCGACGTTTGTTGGAATTATTTCTTGACGTCTCGCAGGCACGAGTGGCTAGCATCTTCACAGGTCTGATTTGGCTCGTGTCACTTTGACATCTGATTACCAATTAAATGACAACTTAGACAACTGAGGTTCTAGAAATTTCGTTCTGTTCGTTGGCTTAACGATTTTGGCGGTTTTGAGAACTGGTGTTCATATTCTATCAAGCTTCAATGCTTCTTCTTTTCTGTTAAAGTTGTTTCCGTGTTTATGGATTTTAATTACTTCCCTAATCATTCTTTTGTGATATCCAATTGTGTATTTTATGATTTCCATCTAACAGTGCGGATTCAGCTACAGCGGACTTGTTGCAGTTTCGTTTGTGGTCTTTAATCCTAATCCATATTGAACGTTTTGTGGTAGCGATGTATACTTTTTCGCAAAAAGCTGTTTGGTAATCTCTCCCATCTTTGGTAGATCTGAGACTGTGTTGAATCTCCCTTGTTGGTATATATGTAAAGTTACCGATAGAATTGGAAAAATCTTATTAAAAGATAACACCCACACTGTTTTTATACCAACAAAAAAGAAGAAGCATTGAAGTTTGATAAAATATGGACACCAATGCTCAAAAACACCAAAATCGCTAAGCAGATAAGAAAGGCCAATCATTTGTCTAAGTTGCCATTTAGTTGACAATCATATATCAAAGTGATAAGAACAAAATAAGTGCTTTATTAGCCAAGTAAATGCCAATCTGTTGTCCGCCAACGTGTAAGTAGTGATGCAGGTTTCTCATTGTTGCTGTACATTCAAAGCTCTTACGGTGGTACTTTGCAACTTGCATTAATGATTCATCATCGAATCTGTGGAATGCTGAAAACTTTGCTTTTTATGGACCCCAACAAAAAATATAAATGACTAATTGCGCACATTTTGTGGTTAATGTGAAGAAAATCCGTCTTGGAAAATCAGTTCTCTATAATATGTTATTCAGAATTTTCATAAATTCCAGGCCATACATTTAACTTTTCCCTGCCTGTAATGCCTCGCGGTACCTCTGGAGTATTTGCCAGCTTTACAATGTTTTCCGTGAAATTCTGAATTATTTTCGTCATATTTTTAATAACATTGACACATTTTGATAACGTATTAATTAAAGAACATGTAGAATTTAATACGTAATCTAAACGCGAACGGTATTCAATTTATAGAGTAAAACAGCATTCTTTAACAAGTTCACACAAACCACTGGTTTATAAATCTAATGGAGTGTCATGCATATATAGTTTCGTTACTACTACAACTCTGTATTTAATAAAAACAATTTCAAAAATCTTACACGAAACACTTGCCTTAATTTTTGTTTGTTGTGAATGTAAATATTGATTCATATTTATTATTAATTAATATTTATTCAAATATCCAGTTACTTGTTGGTAATAGATCGATCGATCTTTTTAGAATTAAAACTGAAAAAATTTATGGCTTTATAGCCATATACGAAAAAAGTTTACTGCTAGGAGTGGGCAACCTTTTGGCAGGCAAGGGCCGCTTCGTGGCAAAGTGAAGTAAGCTCTTTACAAAACTAGCTGCGGGCCGCAAAGAGAAGGGTGGCGGGCCGCTGGTTACCGACCACTGCTGTAAAACATCGCCAAACAGTATTCAAACATTCCTATGACACCGTTTTTGTTCCACCATAGGTAAAGGTCCAAATTTTCAGTCAATCTATGATATACAGCACTTTTTGATGGTTGCCAAGTAAATACTGAACAAAATAGCTTTCTCAAATTTAAATATAAATTTTATAATGTAGGACTAATAATAATAATTAATAATTATTAATAAATAAATGGTATCATAAAAAAATTACCCATACATATACATCATATCGGGTAATTCTGTGAATTGAGAAAGTTGAATAAATCTACATACATAATTTTTTATATCAATTATATTATTATTATATTATTATATATTATATAGCAGGGGTGGCCAAGCTCCTTGATAGTCCGAGCCATTTTTCAAAATTTGAAATGTTTCGCGAGCCGCAATTAAATACATATTTAAAAGGTATGTAAAAAAGTATTAAAAAAATTTGTTTACAGAAATTATATTTATTGAAAACATATAAATAAAAGTACAAAATATGTGTATTGAATTTAAATATTAAAAATTAAATTCTGGAATGAAAAAGGAAAAGGAAACTCGGGTACATTTATCGAGAGCCACAAATAATCCTTCAAAGAGCCGCCTCCGTTCTATAGTATTATTTTAATTTTTTTGTTTTTTAAAATTTCAAAATTTTAGATTTATTATAATTTGTAATAAACAAAATTCAAGAATTATTATTTATTAACTTTTTTAAATATGGCAAATAAATGATGCTGATGATGATGATGATGATTTGGAGATAATATAACAATAAAGTTAAATACTTATTGGTTAAAATGGAAAGAAAAAAGAATTTTCTCATGCTATCTAATATGAATTGAAAAAAATTTGATTATGAGTATTTTGTTTTTTTATTCGTAGAAAACTTATTACTTAAAAAGCTTCAGGTTCAATAGGCCACCTAGTTAATATTGAATAAGCTTTTAATTATTTTTATTTAAATATTTTATATATAACCAGTTTTTTAATCAGTAACAAAAATTTTGGGGATTTATATAAATCTTTACTTACTTTAGAATTTGTTTACATTTTTCCAAAATGTTATGTGATAATGGGATATCTAATCATCATTTAATAAGCCTTTAATTCCTTTGTATTTTTTATTTACCCATACTAGATTACTATTATGTGCTGCAAGTTAAGGAGTTTAAAAAAAAAGAAAACATTATGTGACATTTAATTAGACTTTAATAATTTTTATTTCAATTTCATCGACATTCGTACCTACATTATACCTATATATAAGGCCTTTATTAAGTCTTTTATTTCGAAATTTCAATTTTTAATTCTGGTTCTTTTCGCTACTAAATTAAAAGACGTAGAATAAAAAACTATTTACTTAGTAAATGTATATTCTCGATCAGTTATTTTTCTAAATTAATTAGTTTTTTAGACGATTGTTCGTTTGATCTTATTACTTGCATGCATGCATGCTAAAAATGCTGCTTAATTATAAATATTGCATTATTATTAATATACAGGGTGTTTAAAAACTTATCTGAAATTTTTTAACCAGATATACTAATAAAAGTCTAACAGAAAACAAGACAGAAAAAATGTTAAAATTTGTAACAAACCTTACTCTACAAAAGGTCCAATTTCGTTGCACTAGTTCCAACGTTCCTCCTTGCTCCTGTTCCCGGAGACGCAGATTATAGGCAGCCGTTTTTATTCGTTCACGCAATTCGCCGATATTTTGTACTTTCGTACGGTATACTTCGGTTGAAACAACAATAAACTAGATAAAAATTGTTTGGGTTACAATAATTGAAAATATTAACAAATAAACACTGCATAAAAAATACAAAAGTAAGATTTGTTACAGACTTGCATTTTTTATATCGTTTTCTGTTGAAGTTTTATTAGAATTTTTTTTAAGCAATCCACTTATTATTTAGAAGTGCATATCTGGTTAAATTTTGTTATGAAACACCCTGTATAATCTAAATTAATCTAAGTTAATTTTTTTAAAATTATGAAATATTATTTGAATGTATGACACATGTGGCAAACACATTTCAAGCAATTTCGAGTCGAAAATATACATATAAGAAAATAAAGTAATTTAATCAACTAAATCTCTTAAATCATAATACAACACAGTTACTAACTTCAACCAATGTCACCGTCGACATGTCAAATACTACATTGCTAAAGTACTGAAATTTTTGACGCCAGGGATATTGAAAGATTAAGTTATAAATAAACGATTTGATTAAAAAAAATAATAATAAAATCAGAAAAAGAATATGATTTTTTTTTTTTGTTTATTAAATTGTGAATATGCACAGTATCGTAATAATTGCAAGTGCCAGTTTCAGTTTGATCAAAATAAGATAATAATTTTCCCATAAATTGCAAACATCTTTAATGCTTTTAATATAGAAATTATACAGGCATGTCAAACTACTCAGTACTTTTTCTTTGTTGGGGATTAGCATATAAAACTAATCCAAATTATAGATTTGAGCAAAGTTTTCTTTGGCTATGCGCCTTTTTATTTAATTTATACTAATTTCATTTATAACATTGCCTAATTTCATATTAATATTGTGATTGATTATGGACACTTTTAAATTAAATATTATATCATAACTTATCATCATTTCAAATTAAAGTATATTCTTAATTTTATGCTAAAATATTGAATTTTAATCCGCTAAGACAGAAAAAGTTATTTAAAAATCTAGTGTGATAATATATTACTACAAAATATATTATAGTTTAATGAAAAAGAAAATTTCAATCAATGATTCACTTATGCCATACGCTTATGGATATTTTCTGATTGCAAAACACAGGTATCTTTTTATAATAAATTATTCAATAATTTAAAATAGGATAACTTATTTAATCACATTTTACTATTTAGGTATCCAACAACACAATACGAACTCCGCCATGTACTCGGAAGAACAGGATTCTCATGGACTACTAACTTTACATTATGGAAAACATCATGCCACAATAGTAGATGAAATTAAAACATGCTTCACATCTGAAAATTTTGCTGATCTGACGTTTATTTGTGATGATAAGACGACATTAAGTGCGCATAAATTGATAATGGCATCAGCCAGTCCACTTGTTCGACGAATTCTTCGAGAAAGTGCTCATTCACAAGGGCCAAGTGTAGTACTGATACCAGGAATAAAAAGTTGCCATTTAAGACATTTGTTGGACTTTCTGTATCATGGACAAGCCTGTATTAAGGTAACATATTTTTTTATTTTTAGCACGTGCATAGTACTATAGTCAAATCATATACCGTACGAAAAATGCTCTTCGTGTCTGGATGTTGTAAGAGATGGATGCACGACAAAGAGAGAAAAGTTTTGCCCGGTAGTAAGAATCCCTACTCTCAGAGACAATGCGCCGTGCTGGTGCGCGCCGGCGCACAATGTAAATTAATCTTTGCGAATGCATTTAGTAACTTCTCCGTATGCGTAGGGATGTAGTTCGAGTTCTTCGGATGCTCCATTTAAATTCCGTAACTTTGTATAATTTTCAATCTGTAAAATGAAATATTTTTTGAGGGTATATCAAAAACAAAAATAAGTATTCTAAAAATAAACTACTTTTTTCAAAATAAAAATGTATCCCAAAAATTAAATAAAATATACTAAAAACAACGTCTGCGGAGACGAACCGCATGCTAAACGCAGCAAAACCAAATGATCCCCTCCAGTCAGTTCGGCCCGCCCACATAATTGCATGTATATCTTTCCTTTTTGTTTACAAAGGGGTATTGATGTTCCGTCTCAATATGCGAGTAGACACGCTCATCATTTTTGATACGGTATAACGAAACCTGTATATTTTTAGAATTTTAATACAAATTATAATCAATATGAATAATTATACGAAGCTACAAAATAAGTAGGATGATTTTGATGTTTGATCTTTAAATGTAATTTTTAATACAATACTAATTAATAAACCAACTATCTGGTGTAATTTTATTACATTTATATTTATTATTACCTAATTCAATACAGAAAAATCTCTATATGTATATGGACAAAGAACACTATTCCAAGAAATTAACGCACCTCCTATAATTTTATAAATAAATTTTTTGATTAAAATAAATAGCACATAGTTTGCAAAAACTTTATTAATAATAATCAATTATTATTGGTGTGCTACGTTAATTTCTTGAAACAATGTATGTTTGTCAAAATTAAAAAATAATTTTCTTGATAATGTAGATGAATATTTATATCAATTAAAAAACTATTGCTCATGACATTAAAAAACAAATAACTGAATGTGTTTCTGTGGTCATTCTCAAGTAAATAATCGTCATCGTCCGGATCCACGATATAATATGAGGGGTTATAAATACCAGATTTTAAGAATATTTTGTGTGTATAATTTATATTATTTTTCAACAAAATCGCCTTTCCATTTTTTAAGGTGTGAAAAGCTGTAGTCCCCAAAACGGCATAACAATTACATGGAAATTTCGGGCTCATTTTAAATTTAAAAAAACACCCATTATTTTTTGAGCTACATTTTTTTTTCTTTTGACCATTCATGAGCCCATAAAGAGCCCGAAATTGCTGCATGTAAAATTTTTTGATTCGATAACCCAGCCCTTTAGGTAAAGCTACATCCCGCACTTTAAAAATAAAAAAAACGGTTATTTTTCGAGCCCAAAATTTTTACTTTTGGGCCGAAATTAGCCCATAAGAAACCCGAAATTTTAATATTAAGAACATTTCGGAATCTATACTATAGATTTAACCGTTGAATTTTTGAGCCACATTTTTTTGACCATTTATGACCCCATAAAGAGCCCGAAATTTCTGCATACAAACATTTTGGATTCGATAGTTCCAGCCCTTGAATGTCAGAGCGGAGTCTAACTTTACGGTAAAGCTACACCCCGCACTTTAAAAATAAAAAAGTCGGTTATATTTGAGCCCAAAATTTTTACTTTTGGACCAAAACCCATAAAAAGTCCGAAATTTCTGTACCAAGAACACTTCAGAATCGACAGAATTAACCGTTTAATGTCAATGAGAAAAGTGCAATTGCGTAGAAAACTTGAAATTTAAAAAAACACCCATTATTTTATGACCTACATTTTTTTTCTTTTGACCATTCGTGAACCCATAAAGAGCCCAAAATTCCAGCATGTAAAATTTTTTGATTCGATAGCCCCATCCCTTGAAATAAAAAAATCCGGTTATTTTTCGAGCCCTAGAAAGAGCTCGAAATTTCCATGTATATGTTATGCCGTTTTGGCGAAGTTCGGGGTGCAGCTTTTCTCACCTCATTTTTTACACGTTTTCCTATATTTTATGGTCAATACAAATTACTTCTCTTTTATATCCAAATGAGTTATTAAAATTTCACGCACTTTTATTCTCCGATCGATTATTATTGTGATACCCTGGTACTCATGGTAAATAATACTATAGGCACTTTGGTAACCAAAACTTGTTTATTTAAATAACAATAATACAGATCAACAGGTCTCCACATTTCCTCCATTTTTTTCAGCTTCATAGGAGTAACCTTTCGAGTTTCTTCTTCGGAGGTCCGGCCTCTTTTCCGGGGATCCTGGCTTCTTCTGGATCATTGATGAATATCTCAACGGCTCCGCTGGTCGATGTTTGATTGAGTCTAACTTCAGAATCGGTTGGGTTTTCGTGTGGAGTTGGAACTTTAAGTCCTTTGATAACGTTAACTCATTTCCTTCTCTTGTGGTAACTTCGTATTCCTCCTCTACAAATTTGCTTACCAATTTATTTGGTATAATTAAATTCTGTAGTATTATCTTGTCACCTACTTTGATTTCGCTTTCCTTTGCTTTCCTTGCTTGATCTTCCCTTTTTTTCTTTGCGTTTATTAATAATATCGTTATCGCTTCTTCATCATTATATATTCGCTAACCAAAGCATGTATTGACGGTATCTTATCTCGGATAGTTCTTCCAAACATTAGTTGGGATGGTGTTTTTCCCGTTGTACTATGTGGTGTTACATTGTACATAAGTTCGATTTTTTGTAATTCCTTCTTAGGCTTCATTGTGTGATCATAATGATCTTGGTATAACAATAGAACTGGATCAAAAGTGAATAGCTAATTCTAAGTGGAAAAAATTAATTTTTAGTGCTTGAAACTCAATCATCTTTGTCAATCACGCTCACAATTTCTTTTATTTCCGGATCTGTCGTACTTTCCGAAATGACTTGGAAAATTCGCATTGTTTTTGTTTTCTACTAAGAGTCAGCAATATTTTATTTTTCCAGGTTGGTAAATTATTTTAAACTTAAAAGATTGTAGTTGTAGTACCCATCTTTCAATTCGTGCTGGAGGTTTTGGCGACGGTTTAAAAATTACCTCTAGTGGTTTATGTTCAGTAACAAGTTCAAATTCAAGTCCTGGTAAATAGTAATAAAATCCTTCAACAGATCAAACTAAAGCAAGACTTTCATTTTCCGTTTGCGAATATCGACGCTCAACTTCCGAAAGGCTTTTGCTTGCGTAAGCGACCACCTTTGGGTTCTGTTCATCAAACTGCATTGCAAGTATTGCTCCTAGAGCCACTGGGCTGGCATCAGTTATCAAACGGGTTCTAAGACTTGGGTCAAAATTAACCAAAGTTGGTAGTTTGGATAGTGCAATCTTCAGATTATTAAAATGTCCTTGATGTTCATCTTTCCACAAAAATTGTACATTAGTTTTTGTTAATTGTCGTAGTGGGTCGGTCAAGGTGCCCATGTCAGGTATAAATTTTCCTAGGTAGGTTACCAGTCCTAAAAAACTCCTCATTTCTTCTTTGGTGTTAGGGGATCGAAAATTAATTGCTGTTTCTACTTTAGCTTGGTCTGAGTCAATTCCCTTGCTTTATAGTATATATCTTAGAAATTTAAACTCTTGGACCTTGTCATAAAGTTTTCTCGTAAAATTGCTTTATTCGCTTGATGCATATCAACACAGATCCGGATTTCCCCAGATGGTTTAAATACTATAACTATTGGTGATATCCATTCGCTGGGACCAGTTACTTTTTCTATAATGTACATCTGCAATGCCTCCTCTAATTTCTTTTCTACTAACGCTTCAAATGCTATTAGGACTCTTCTCGTTGCTTGACGTACTGGTTTTACATGAGGATTTGTGAGGAATGGGCTTTTCTTTTCTGTGTCGTTTATGTCAATTCCCAGCCTTAAGTCTCCTAGTTGCTTTGCAGTTTCATTACATAGTAAGAAATATATCCTTGCTCTACCACATAAAATGTTATTATTTCCTGACGACCTGAAATGCATATAGTGGTCTGAAATCTACTTTCAATTTGTAGTTGATCTCCAGAAGCATATGGTTTTTCATTTGTTTCTGATACAACAACATTCCATATCGCTGCATATTTTTGTGTTGATATCTTGCCATTTAAGATATTCGAGTTTGATCCCGAATCAATAAGTAATTTTATTTTAATTCCTCCTACTAAACAAATAATTTTATCATCATTCACGTTTGGACTTCCTTGTTTGTGCATTATTTTAAAGCACTCGACATTGTTTTTGCTATTGTTTTCAGAGTCAGATTCTCGTGCGGCAAGTCGATTTATACCGTATCTAATACACGTGTTTTGTTGAAATTTAATTTTATTAACTTTTATTTCAAATGTACTTGGTCCAGCAGATGAGCCATGACCATGGTTTGATCCTTTATTTGTTCTCCAATCAGTCAGTTCACTTCCCTCGTCTAATGTTTGTTCTTTTTCTTTCAGTTTCCTCTTAACGTCTATTGAGGCCCATGTGTCAATAGTTTTGTCTTTTATGTTTATTTCCAAGGTTTCTTTAATATTATTACCAAATAAACATTTATTAACTTGATTTCGTATCTTTAAGAGAAATTTATTGAAATTATCTCCCTCTTCCGTTTTAATGTTACGAAGAATAGGTCTTTCGAATGTTGAATTTTGTTTTGGCGAAAAACATTAACCTTGGACGAACCCCCAATAATTGCTTCAGAAATATTATGAACTACTTCTTGCATCCGTGCTCCGACAAATGTAGTAATTTACTTCTTTGTTTAAAAGGAGTTTTTATTTCTTCTGATTCTAGGTATAACTTTAATGAACGTAAACATTGTTCCCATTCGGATCGGATTGACGCTTTGTCAATGTTGTCGCATAGGAATGGGAAATACCTGGGTCCGCCATCTTATTATTATTAATTTTGTTTTTTAACCTTCGAGATGGTGTCTTTGTTTTGATGTATTTGTAGAATTTTCCCCACTCGTATTCCTGGCCTATAGGCACTTATATTTAGGTACACTGTGCCCTTTCTGGTCTGTAGCCGCTCGTATTGAGGTTCTCTGACCTTTCTTCCTGATCTGTAGCCAGGCATATTAAGGTTCTCTGCCATGTCTTTCTGGCCTGTAGCCACTCGTATTAAGGTTCTCTGTCCATTTATTTTGGCTTACAGCCCCTTGTTTTTATGGCCTCTGTCCTTCGGTTCTAATAAAATCCTCGTCGCCATTTGTGGTACCCTGATAATCGTGATAAATAATACTCTAATAATACTTTAATAGTTACCTCATAATAGGTACTTTGATAACTAAAACTTGTTTATTCAAATAACAATAATACAGATCAACGATATAAAAATTAAATAAATTTTTTTTTTAAATAATAGCAGCGTCTTCTCGGATGTTAGCTTAATACTTCTCATACAGTCCATATAAATCTATATTGCAAAACAATTGTAATATGATTTCACTTTAGTTTAAAAACCTGATGCATTTTTAGTTATTAACAAATGTCATTATTCTGATCGATATTTTGAATTAGTTCAGAATCAATTCAGAATGGCCGCAGAATGCATGTCTAAATCAAGAATTTATTTTACCACGAACGCAAATATGTCACCTGTTTTAACTAATCTTCCTTGCCTTGATCACTGAATATTAATAAATGGCTTGACATATTAGATGGCAATGTATAATTAACAAGTAACATATCACTTATAAAAATGAGATGATTCCACATTCCACTCACAAAATGTTTAAACCTGGTATTTATAAACTTTTTACATCACAATGTATGTGAATCAAAAGTAAATTAAAATTAAAAATTAATTTTGTAAACAACAGAAGACATAAATAACAGTTTATAATGTGTCGCGTTTGCCCTCAATAGAGATCCACTTTTACACTTCAGTGATAAAGAAGATACTGGTAAAAGTTTTTTTTAATGGAGGAACTACAACTACTTCCACGTAGTTGGATATTAGTCCTCTTCAAATATTTAACACACATAAAAATTTGTTGCACCGATTGACTAAAGAAAAAAACCATCATTGTTTGCAATTGATTCATTTCCATCAAATCAATGTTCCGGTGCACACTATGTAGTTTCGATGGTTAGAATTATGGCATTGAAATTCCAATTATTTTATCACAAAATTCACTTTATTCATCGGATCTCCTTGATTATTTTTTTATCAGACAATGGTTCACATCGGATGAAGAGGATATATCCAAACAGACATTTAAAAAGTTGCTGGAACGCTGAGAAATATACTTATAGCTATAAGAAAAAAATCAAAGAACCTATTAAATGATTTCCGTACTTACATCTATTAAATTCTAGAAAATCATCTTTTAAATAAATAAATAATAATAAATACTTTTCTGTGATGCTCATGTGGTACCAATTCTGTGCTTAACACTACAGTATTTTTTATTATTAATAATAATACATAGATAAATTATTATTAAATACAACCTAAACTTAATATCAAACTTTATTCACAAATTCATTAAATTATTTTTTTACAAAATTTCCATATCTTCATATTAGATACAACATTGCTCATTATATATAGAAATATTTTTTAAATTAACGATGGACATTGTTTTCTTTAATTAACTTTGTTGATTATTTGCTATCATAAATTATTTCATTCTTCTTTCTTACAACACGCCCTCAAATAAATACAGAAAATATTCAAATAATTGAATTAATGTATGGTAGATTAGTGACTGTTAATCTGTCTTAGTTTGATTAAAACACTAAATTCACATACAATAATAATACGCTTTATTACAGCGTACATTAACCCTTAACTGGCTTGGTTCTTTTTTAAGAACTGCCCCGTTTATATTTTCAATGATTAAATGTAAACAAATCCCTCAGATTTCTTTCTAAAACAAAATAGTCAAAATAGATGAGCACGTCGCATCCGTTCATCGGTGACGATGATCATGTAAGCTAACATGTATAATAAACATATTTATATTTAAATAATTCTTTAATTTAAAGGAAACTATTTAAAACAATCTCGTTCTATAGATTACAAAAAACTCTGTTTTCTCTGTGTATGATTATATTAATAATTATTAGTATATATCTATATGAAACAATTGATATTTTTCAGTACATATACAAAAATACATTTTAGGCTAAAAATATAACCGTTTTTTTATTAATTCTAAAATACTTTACCGTAAAGCTAGGTCCCTGACTGAGTTTTCTGGGTTACCAAATCAAAATTTTTACATTGAAGGAATTTCTTTATGGGCTCATGAATTGTCAAAGGAAAAAAAATTGGCTAAAAAATAATTCTAAGATTTCTATCTACCGACAATTTTCTCATTGATATTAAACGGTTTATTGTGTTTTAAAATTAAGGCCTTCGTGACCATTGTTTCCATATCTATAGTTGTTCGGGTTTATTGGTCGACGTTTCGATTGACAACTAAATGACAACTTAGACAACTGATGTTCGAAAAATTTCGTTCTGTTCGTAGGCCGTTCTTATCTACTTAGTGATTTTGGTGTTTTTGAGCACTAGTGTCCATATTTTATCAATGCTTCAATGCTTCTTCTTTTCTATTGAAGTTGTTTCCGTGTTTATAGATTTCAATTGCTTCCCTAATCATTCTCTTGTGATATCCAGTAGTCGTGGCAAGCAATCTTGGAATTTTATCTTATGATTTCCATCTAACAGTGCATGTTCAGCTACAACAGACTTGTCTGATTGTCCTACTTTGTAGTTTCGTTTGTGTACCGATATATACTTTTCCGCAACAGCATGGTTTGCGGTATATCCCAGAAGCTGTTTGAGGGTCACTTTTATCTCTAATGTAAGAATATTGAATTCTCCTTGTTGATATAAAAACAGTATGGATGTTATGTTCCAATAAGATTTATTCAATTCTTTCGGTAACTTTAGATATTGTAATGGTACCAACCGGGGTATCATTACAAATGTACGAAGAAATGGCCACATTGTGTGTGATAAGAAAAAAATACGAAAATGTAGTAAACCCAATTCTGAATGCGTAGAACTGAATAATCAGGAAATTATTTCCTGACGTTTCTCTAGCACGAGTGGCTAACATTTTCAGAGGTCTGATTTAGTTTGTGTCTCTTTGACATCTGATTGACAACTAAATGACAACTTAGATCTAGTCCCACAAGAGCATGGTATCTCTCTCGTATCTTTGGCAGATCTGAGACTGTGTTGAATCTTCCTTGTTGGTATAAAAGCAGTATGGATGTTAAGTTTTAATAAGATTTTTCCAGTTCTATATACATATATATGAGAGAAAAGCTTCACGTTCTTGTATTTCAGCGAGGTGGTGTGTGGCACATATCCTGTGTGTAGGTTTTCGGTATACTGTATGGTCTAAATGTTCACCCACACTTCTTACTACTTAGTTCTCCATTGTGAATTAGATATTGTTATGTTGAGAGTTTCGGTGTTTTGGAAACTGATCTAGTTTTTCTTCTCCATGTTTCTATATTACTAAAGTATCATCCACGAAACGATTCCAAACAATTTGGTCTCCATCGCTTTTTGTTCAAACCTTCCATAAAGAAATCGGTGATCACTGGACTAAGAGGACTACCCATTGCTAATCCTTCAATCTGTTGTAATTATGGCACAGGAAAGCTAACGTTCTTCTGTCACCATGACTGAAACTAAAGTACGTTATAGTAACGTTGGTATTACTCATTTTAATAACGTTTGTATTGCTTATTTACAACAAACTATATAAATGAATTATAACTCCTCATTTATACAAATACGAAATTATTTGATATTTGAAAAATGGAATCAATCAAGTTACAATGTTTATAGTATTCATATCATATCTGTAGGTTTAATTATATTGTAAGGACTTCTAAACGTTCTAAACAACGTTCGAAATGGCCGATAATCCTTTGCCTATAAATAGTTTGAAGTAAAATAATAATTTTCAAATTTCGTTGATATTTTTTCAATAAATAGATAATTAGTATTTGAAAAAGAGTTTAAGAATATTATTACCACCAGAAGACCCTTTATTAATTTACTTCTTTTACGGAGTTTCATTTTATCTTAAAAAGATTTATTTTAATATAATTAATAGTCTATTTTTATATAATAATTAATATAAAGTTGTTTTCATTGTGTTTAGTTCAAATAATGCTATCTACTTTCTCCGTAAGTTAAATATAAAATAACGATACTTTCAGTTAAACATTAGTAGCAATTTATGAGAAAATAAGATTAGATACCAATCAAGAAAGCGTTTGATCCTACTGAATTTTAAAAAAGACATCATCAGTGTTTCCGACTACGGTGTAAATTTGCAGACTTTTACTGTCTTTGTTGTGCATGGCATGGCTCTGTCAACATTAAGTCGAATCAAATGCTTTTCGATTGGGGTATTAAATGTAATATACAATTATATACATCTTAGTAAAATTTAAATATTTTATAGTAATATGATTTCTTCCATGATGACGAATTAACTTAACAAAACTAAATGTAATTTTATTTAATAAAGAGTAAAAATCATCCAATTTCAGACATTCTGCATTTGTAACAGAAATAATTTATGTATCAATGAATTAATAGATTTTCCTCTTTCCATAATATAACTGTACATATTATTTAAAAATATAAATTTTACATTTTAAAATTGACACTAGTCACACTGTGTAATGTCACTAAAGAAAAAGATCTGCATTGAGCATTGTAGCTTGTTTGTTGATGAACGTGTAATTCTCGGATGAATAGCTCTTTAATACTCAATACTTGTTAGTTTTAATTACTTTTTTACAAATTATATTATTGTTTATTTAAAATTTTTCTTATTTTTAGTCCAGCGAATTAAGTAACATTCAAGAATTATTCGATCTTCTGCAAATCAAGTCTGATATGTGGCAGTCATCAAGTCCGGAAGAGTCTAAGAATCACTCCGATGATAGTACAGGTTGGGTACTTTCGGAGAGTGGAAATAGTGAACAAGTATTGGTTAAAAAAGAAACTGATGATGAAAAGGAAGAAGGTGAAATTAAGGACGATGAAGATGATGAAACTGATGATAATATGCAATCTGAAAGTAACGGATCTCCAAACCCTGTTAATTTATCGTTGAACACTAAAAGTGATGAAATTAAAGAAGACTACGAGAAGAAAAGTCAGGTTAGTAAAATGTATTTTACTTCACAGTATAACTAAATGTACTTGATTAAATTTTAATTAAATATAAAATTTTATCATATTTTACATCATGCATACACAAATATACCATAATTATTTAGTCAGGTAAAATTATGCATGACTCGCAATTGTGGTTTTCCAATGTTTAGAAAAAAGCATTATCGTCATTCAATGCTTATAATGCTGAAGCTTATGATGGTGGGTCATCATGATATAAAAACACCACTCAAACAATTGGAAACATTCAAATGTGGAGAAAATGGTGAATTGAATGAAAATTGAATTGCAACCGTTTCAACATTTGCATTTCTTTCTATTTCCAAAACCCGAACCGAAAAAAGTATGTTAATCCATGCCATCCAACCATTCACATCAACTCCAAAACAATATTTAGAGTTATAAGTCTAATGGATGTTTGTTTAGATAAGCAGTCTCCTGCAAATTATCTCAATGTTACAAAGAGCAATTACAGCATTTATATAAGAATTTGATGAATAAATCTTTGTCAATCGCATCAAATCATTATATTAATCTATCTTAAGAAGTATCCAAATTTCCACGATTGTTAAAACAACAGAAAATACGTTACCGACTGTCGTTCTATTACTTTTTTGTGTGTGAAAATTTGGGGTAGCATAACCTTACCATGGTAAGCTACCCCAGTGTTATCTATGTTCCGCCTGGTACAGTACCAAGTACTTGATTTGACAAAAATGTAGGAAATCATGCGAAATGGTACATTAGGACAAATAACTATGTAATATAGTACCCAAATATTCACTACGTTGGAACGAGAATAATCAAAATATTCTGGTTAAAAAATTATTCAAAATGTAATATTAAGTTGCTGAGTTTTTGATGCAAATTTATTATTAAATAATTACGAAAAGATATAATTAAAAACAATAATACTATACTATAAGAGTTATTATATTTGAAAAAATATTCTTCACTAATCTATGTTGCAGCTAATATGTTTTTTTACTAATTGAAGTAATACTTACCATATATACAGTCGCTTTCAAAAGTCTTGCACCACAATTTAATTTAAAATTAACAAAAATTTGTTGTTACTGTACCTATTATTAAGACTATCTTCAGATCTAGAGAACCCCTAAAATGTTTTAATATTTACCAAATATAGAATAATTAAGTTAAAAAGAAATAGTAGTAGAGTATCTTCATCATAATGAACTTCATTATCAAAAGCGACAACAATAGTTAAAGTATTAACACGCTTGTGCTTGCGTTAAAGAACCACTTCACTGGCAACAGCGAGTTGTTGCGCAGCTCTTTCTCACGGTGGTCATTACTTTTTATCCTCTTTGATGAAAATGGGCTAATTCCAATCTTCATATTCTGTGCCTAATCTACTAGCATCTATCCGTCTTCTTCTGGTTGCATTCGAAATATTTTGGCGGTATGTAGCTTGACAATGGTTGTGCTTACAGCTATAACTATACCAGTATACTAGTACTCGTCTTGAGAGGAATTTTCTCAATTGGATACCTGCTTCAAGGTCTAGTTTCTACGCACCTTCTTCGAATGTTTTGCGATTAATCTACACTATTCCTAGTGTAACTATTAAAAAATGTGCACAAATTTTTCTTCAATTGCCTCCTAGCTGTTGTCTGCAGGAAAATTAGTTTATATATACTGTTTGTCTCTAGCATGGAATATTATTTGTTTTTAGACTTTTGTATGCTTGATAACTATTAATGAATACTGTAGTCACATGAATATTAATAACTACTAATTAAGTATTTAATTTTTCAATTTTGTACTCTAAATTCAACTGTTGTTTCATAATTAATTACTAATAGTGACAGATTTCATCGAAGAACAGTTCTCATGAGTTGTATTGACTCTAAAAACCGTATTTAAAATGATTATTAATTGATATTTTGCTAATGAAACAGCAGTCCTCAACGCTGAATTTTGTTTATTATTATTTGTGACACTATGGATGTAGTCTTTGTGTACTTTCAAACAAACTAAGCACCTGATATGTGTATACTATATAATGCAAGAACACAAAATGATACCCTGCTTTTTCTTTATACTTATACAAAATGTTTTATTCTGTATTGAGTTGTATTTAATAAATGATTTAATTAACATAATTAATTCCCTCTTATACTTATGTAGTTTATCAAGCAAATAAGATAATTTATGCTATTTTTGACAATTTATTCTATAGACTAAAATCATACAAATAATATGATTTTTATTTTTTTCACAGAATTATGAATATGCATAATTTTTTTATGTAAACCCTGTAGGTTTTGGTTTTAGACCAAAAAGTAACATTTTATAAGTATATATGTTCATGTTTTACTCCATCTAATAAATGCGAGTTTATCAGTGTAGGTGGGACATGACATCCTGGCTTTCAAATAATATGCCCATTATAATGAATAAATCGATAATAATAATTATTATTATTTTCTTATTAAATATTTTTCACTGTCTGAACTGTTTAAATTCTAATTAAAAAATATAAAAACTCTCTCTATTTATAATGAGACATCTTGACTTACTTACTTACTTTTTCTCTTCTGATTTTATATCAATTTTATAAAATCGTAAATAAGCCTTTTCTCTAATTTATTTAAGGGTCCTTCTAGTATATCATCAGTTGTAGTTTAACTGAGAGCAACATTAGCATTTTGATTTAAATCTAATTCAATCCAATATTATATCAAAATATTATATTTTTATTATTATAGGTATACTTTGTAAACATAATCTAAAGACTAATTGATAGTGTGTTCTTCGTACATTTAGCTTAGTTCCACTTTAAAAATTAATTGAAAAATTATTTCTTATTTTTGATATAAATTCTAAATTATCTATGTCAGATACAACATCGGATACAACATCAACCATCAACAGATATTGCATTTTAAGTAGGAAAAAAATTGAAAATTGTTAAAAACAATGGTGAGATTTTTGAAGATATAAGTGAGAATACGTCACTCTATCTGCAATTTACAACTACAGCACGAAGTTTCCCAATATTTGTGAGATTAATTATTGTGTGTGCAAACCTATTTTCAAGTTGTTATGAACCTATTTGTGAAATTTTTAACAGTCAACGAAAATAATATATTAAAAAATGCACGTTTAACTTATCCATTTTCCACATATCTGAGTATAAATGTTTAAAATGTAAAAATTTAATGAGATTATTAATTATTTCTATGTAATTTATTTTACTTAACAAGAGATCTATCTTTCAAGAGACCTTGTCTCTTGGCTGTCTAGACCTCTGCGTCTCTTTGGGACATCTTTTCTTTAATATGCGGCGGTTAGCTGCAAACCTCTTTAACTTTTTCCTATAACCTATATGGTTATACTCTTAGGCCATGATCTTCGGATCGGTGCCGGTTAGTCCACCAGAAGGCGTCTTGTAGATTTTCCCCTCTTTGACCCAATAAAAAAAAAACAAGAACTTAATTGAAAAATCTTAATACAGTAAATCTTAATACAGGTATTTTTTTCCATATAATTTTTATATGATTAATATTTTCTGATATTTTTAATATAGATGAGCTAAAAATTTATAATGCATTACCCAACGAAAAAAAAAATGTATTTCCTTTTCCAAGTTCCAAGAGTTTTTCAACCCATTTGAAGTTTACTTGAAATAAATTTAGAATGTAATGTTAACATTTTTAATGTCTTTTTGTCAATTTAATTTATTTAAGTATGATCTAAATGTGAATTTTAACCTATATATTGTTTAAAGGAATCTTTTTATATATGTATTTCCTCCCCTCTGGAAGTCGAGGTCGAAATTCTTCGAAAAAAGTTGAGAACGGGGAACGACACGAAATATTTTAAAGTGATAGGGAGAAATACCATAGTGGGGATGAAACGACAGCGTATAATACATGAATAATAATGCAACATTTATTTTATAAATTTTCTTATACTAATTAGTAGATTGATTGGTCAAATATCGTCCAGTCAGATGATATAGGGTAGCAGAATTGAATCATTATTCAAAAACATGAAAGAAGATGTGGCGACTGAATAATTTGAGGCATGAAACATCGGTTCTTTTTTCTACAAGCTAAATGATCATTTAATAATTTATTAATGCAGAATTGTTTCATTCAATTAAATCAACTTTTTTACTTTTTGTTAGTTACTCTGAAAATTTGTGTTCATGATTTGTTACTGAATTATTATTATTATTATTTTTTTTTTTTTCAAATAGCAATCTGAAGATAAGGAGACGGTCGACATCTTGAAAATAGGACAGACAACAGTAAAAATAAAACCAAAACTTCATGAACTCTCACAATATCAACACCATAGGATGAAGAGAAAAACGATGTATGCAGAACCTTCGGATTTGAAGCAGTCGGAAGAACTTTCACAGTTAAAACCACCACTAGCCGATCAAAAAATAATGTCCCTTGTTCAGAGTCCTGATAATTATGTAGTTACACCTCATAGAAAAAGAAGACCAGGATTTCACAATTCTCCATCTCAAAATCCTCCCTTTGTTCCTTTTTCATCTTCTTACGTAGAAGATAGCGGTCACCACCATCACCATAGATATAAAAATTTGCCTCCATATTTAGCTGCTCATCATCCACTTTCTTTATCAGCACCTCCATTCTTAGTAGATAGACATACACCGACTCCAGGATCACATCCTGATACATTAAGCACGCATGAAAATCTTGAAGTTAAATATCGTCCTCCTAGTGCTGATCAGGGATTAAGTTCAGAAGTATATTCTTTTGAACATCCATGGGGTGCTTGGTCGTTGTGCCAAACTCAAGTAAATGCACCGTGCAATGAAGAATCTAGGGAGCCTACACCACAGTTTCCACCTACCACCGGAGAAGAGTCTACGGAAAGTTCACCTCAAGCTACAGGCAGTAAACAAGTCATACCTTCCCTACAAGTTCGTGAATACCGTTGTGAATATTGCGGCAAACAATTCGGTATGTCATGGAATCTTAAGACACATCTTCGTGTACATACTGGAGAGAAACCATTTGCTTGTAGACTGTGTGTAGCTATGTTCAAACAAAAAGCACATTTATTAAAACATTTATGTTCAGTGCATAGAAATGTTATATCATCTAATGAGGGCAATTCAGGACGTTTTAACTGTTGTTTTTGCCCACTGTCCTTTGAATCGTTACCTGAGTTAATTAGACACTTATCAGGACCACATAATAATTTATTACTTAGCAAAAACATGCATGAACTCAAATAGCGTAGTTTGCATTCCAATTTAGGTAAAACTTGTAAATTCATTTTGTTTATTAGATCAATAGTACCTTTCTAGAATCTCGTGTGGACCTAGAGTAGTAGGTAACCCTCAGGGATGTCGTGAATAGATTTAAGTCCCAGAGACAACTATGACTACTACCGCTGTATTTTATTATGGGTTTATAAATATAATTTTAAAACTATTTACTATTTTCATACAAGGTATGGTTGATCACAATCGTATTCTTAGACATGAGTTGCTCTTGTCCAGGTAAATGAAAAGGAGTTTTTGCACAATTTATTACTTAGGACTGTGGAGTATGTTTCTATAAATTTAATATAATTATAGTCTTATTTTGTATAATTTTACGTGAGAATATTGGCCCCTTGAATTCCTATACATAATATAATGTAATAAATAGTAGTCAAACAATGATCAAACATTTACCAGCGCAAAAGCAAATTTTAACCAATGTGTTCAAATTGACCAAGTAACTATTTATAAGCTCTTGAAATTTCCTTCAGCTGGTCTAAAAGGTATTTCATATTTAAAATGTTATCAAAGTAAGTCATGGCATTGAAATGCTATGATTTAAAATACTGATGACAGTAATATTGTACACAATTTATTAAAATATTCAAAATGTTCAAGAATACTTTTAATAAAAGATGTTCAAATGAATTACATATAGGGTTCGTAAGAGATGAAGATGTGCTTAAAATATGAACTAAATGACGCGAATTTTAGTGGTAAATCAAAATACCCTAAAAAAATCACCCTATAAAAACATAAATATTTTTTGATATTAACGTAATAATAAATTAATTCAAAATGTTATTCATTTTTAGAACATCTTTTATGTTTAATTGTTAGAGAATACGTAATATGGTGATATATTCATTTTTATAGAAGGAACCTCATTAGATATAGTTGTCATCTGAATATACTCAATAGTGGGAATTTTTTACTGTCTCTGTTATGCATGATGTCTCTCTCAAATTTCAGTAGGATCAAATAAATATATTTAAGGATTTTTTGACATATAAATAGTAATATATTTGTTTTATTATTATCGTTAATGGATATAAATTTAATTTAAATTATCAAAAGTGTTTGCATGACACAGACAGCCACATCGTAAGTGTTCTAATAAGTAATTAAACCTTGTACTCTCTTAACAATTACATTTATTCTTTAATATTATGTATATATGTATGTTACAGTGAATGACTATGAATACGCTAAATGTTTTCATACAAATACGCAAACAAATCATAAGTAATAATGAACTGAAAACAAAGTTTTGTTTAACAAAAAAAAAAATAGTAATAGTTACCATACTAGATGGGCAAATAGGATGCCACCCATAACTCAGAAATTCCTTATATAATAAAAGTACATTTGACAAAAGCCAATAAGTTCAAACACGTGCAGTCTTTTTTGAGATGAAGAATATAAAATATTTTGATGTTTCTAAAAGTAAGGCGTGATATCTACGATCAAAGAATTTAATTATAATTTTATTAACTTTACAAATGGTTTATGTATGTATTTCTGCATCTAAAAAGATACAAAATATATACAATAAATATACAAGATGCAAAATGATTTTTAAAACATTAACAATTCTACATTTGCAATGTTTATTACTAAATCCAACATTCCCTGTAACATAAGTATATATTTTTCCAATCTTTGTCAGTTTTTGTATTATATACAAAAAATGTACATTATACTTATTATGGTCTTACCATAAACCGACAATATAAAATAAACGTATATTTTTTTAATATACCTACCAAAGAACTAAAAATTAGGTTGAATAAATTTTTTTTAACATAATTAAGTAATAAGTTATTCCTTTCGATACGATCGGACAACAATGGCCTACATGTTGAAATGACAATAAGAATAACAAAATCAATCTATTTTAATTTGAGGTTTTAATTTAACGAGGTGAATATAAAAAACAGATAATAGCTTTCAAATATATTATTTATACTTGTAATTGCAAATAAATATAAACACATTCAAGTGTTTAGGGAACACCTAAATATTTTGAAATTATTGCAATAAAACCAAAAAAACTAATGAGAGCACCCATATTTATTTTTGTTATTTAGAATAATTATGCAATATTTATTTTATTATTATTATCAAAAACTAATATCCGCCTTACATCGATCTGGCATACGCAATATCAGCAGTAAGTTTTGGTCGAGATTTCACCACATCTCCTGTACCACTAAATAAGCTGCGACTGGCCTCCATAATGGTCTTGGCGATTCAAAAGTCTTCTTTTCCATTCCAGCATCCCATACTTTTTCTACTGGATTAAGGTCTGGGGATTTTGCTGCCCAAAGTATAACGCTTGCGATTCTATTCGAATGCTGCTTGTACGATCCTTGCAGTAAGTGGCTTAACGTTATCCTGCTGGTTTCCATTAAAAAGAGCTCAGTTCTTTCGCCAGTATTAATTCCTTTCCAAAACATCAATGAACCTATCCTTCCAGAGTCTGGGTTGTAGCAAAATCTTGACTCATCATAAACGATAATACGGCTCCACGGTTTCTGACGGTTTGATCTGACACAATTATATGGTGAGTCCCAAGAAGCTCTTGTCTTTGCTTGAAAGCTGTTACAACCGGGTGTCTCTGAGCTTACAGAAGCAAACAGTGGTCTTGTACCGAAGTAGTTATCCTATTGCGGCTTGGAAGTCTTTCTTTTACGTCATTATACTCATTGTAACGTCTCCATAATCTCCATTTCACGTTGTGATAATCCACTCTTTATCATCCCAATTACTCTTAATTTTTGTTTTTTACTTAGATGGTGCCTTTTCATAATAATAAAAGTATTTTTATGAATATTTGATGAATATTGGGTCAATAACACAAGATAAGATATACTAAATATGTTAAATTATTTATTTAATTAAATTTAATTTTATTTTTCTGGGTGTTCCTTAGCCAGTTTGACTGTGTATATATAAACAGATAGGTGTTATTCGAAATTAGTTGTATTTTGACCTAATAAAGTTAATAAATAAGTGAAATTCAATGTAAAAAATATATAAATATTGGATATTAAAAATTTAAGGTATAACTTCTCACGTACATATAAAATGGAAATGAAAATTTCTCCAAGATAGAAACAAAAATAAAAATAAATCTTTTAATGTGACAAAAAATTGTTCGGATCACATTACTGAGCTGTAGGCTTTTTCTGCAGTATATTTAAGTTAGAAGATTATTTAAAATTTTAACATAAACAACAGTAGGCCAATAAATTATAAATCCACAAATATTAACACTAAATATGTACAAATTAAAAAATATATATCAGTTAGAATTCAAATTCAGATGTTGAATATATCTTAGTAAAAATTTCTATTTGCACTTGTCAGGTTAAGAATCTTTGTAATTGTGGATATATTTCAAAACTTGGTACAAACGCTTAGTATTTTGTTAGATTTAATGAATGTAAATAAATAAATATGTAAATAGTATCCTTGAGTAAATAAATGTTTTAATGTGCTTTATTTATAATTTTTATGTATGTATTTAGTCTTCCTGCCAAATAAGGAAAGATTTATTTTGAAAAAATATATTTCCTTAATATGTTTAATAACATAATGATTTCTTTTTGTGATAATATATTCAATGCAATGAAATTTTTCTTCCAGTTTTTGAAAGTATTATGTGATTAATTATTTCTAAAATAGTAAATACGTTTTAATAGTTGATGTTTATATTCATATTTGAAATATATTAATATATTTTTCTATATTTGTTTTAATCATTCATTAAAAATGTTTTAAAAATTGTTATAAATGCTGAACACCTCTTTGTCCCCGCTTTATAAACACAGAACAACATAATGCCTGCCTAATAGTTCTTCATGTGATGCTAAAGAATTTCAAATAATGTAGAAAGTGTTTTAAAATATAAAAATAGTAGTAAAAATCCTCGAATCAAACTCATTCACACTCAGGGCTAATAATTGGTATTAACAATGTCTGTTGAAAATTCTGGACTGTTTCATGTTCAGTGGCATACGATAAATCAGTATACAATGCATTGATATCTGCTTTAAAATGTCTCGTAACCAAGTGTGGTACAGTTTGGAGCCAGTGTAACACAATATGTGTAGTAAGCATATTTGCGATTTTTCATTTTTGTTTTCAAAATATATATTAATACATTTAAATGAACTCTTCGAGGGACTTCACGAGACTTATGGATATGTCTTGTATTAACAAATTGGTTGAGTTTATAACATAGGTAAAGTTTATGTGACGAGGTAATAAAATAAAAGAATTATTACAAAAAATATTAAGAAGTAAAAATAAAATGAGATTTGGAAATAAAACTTGCTATATTTATGTTCACCCCAAAATTAATAACCATGTATGATTTTTTTTAGACAATAATAAGCATAAAGGTAAGTAAATAGGAAAGTAAATATGTTATACATACATTATCGCTCATATGTACAGTAACTTTAGAAATTTTGTCTTGATAAAAATGTACGTTTAAATATCCATCCAATATCCAAAAAATTTCAAGGGTCAAAAATAGAGCAACTCTAAAATAAAACAAACTTATGTACATTTAGCTTTCTTTTATTTAGTATCTAATAGCATACCCATTATTTTTAACACCTCTTCTTCATTGATTTTAGTAGCTTTTCAATATAATCGTTCGAATTTTCTTTTGAGTGATTTTTAACTTCTTCGTAGAGTTCATTTATATTTAATAGTCTTTTTGCATAGATATTCCGTTCAATTTCTTCTCAAAGGTTTCCCATTGAATTGAGGTCTGGGATTTGTGCTGGTCAAGGCATGACACGTACTCCTTGTGAAGCGAACCATTCTTTAACTAACTTAGACGTGTGTTTCGGATCGTTGTCGTGTTGGAAAGTTCACCTTAAACTCATGTTACCTTCGATAAATGGAAGCATATGATTCTACAGAATGTCACGATAAACAAAACGATCCATTATCTCGTCTAACTTAACCAGTGGGCCTATGCCAAACCCAGAAAAACATCTTCAAACCACAACGCCTTCTTCACCTTTCATTAATTGGTCCTCTCACCTATGAAATGCCATCAGATTTGAATAATTGGAGCCGACTTTCATCGGAAAACAAAATTGTTTTCCATTGCCCATCTGTCCAGTTCACATGTTCTCTTGCAAAAAAGTAGCATCGCAGCTCTATAGTTTGTTTATTAGTCTTCGTTTTATGCTACTTACCAACACACTGAGTTTCTTGATTTATGCGGGATGCGCTGATAAAAGTGTCGCGTTTTCTACAACTTTTCGGAACACCTTCCTGTGTATTCCTTCTGTTAAAATTAGAAATCTTCTTCGAAATTATCGATTTATTTAAATTTAAATCTACTGAAATTTTATTCTACTTTTTAACATTCCGGAACATTTCTACAATTTGTTGATAAATGATCACTTCCAGTCATTTTTAGTTTTAAGGAACGATGTCGGACACAGAAATAAAATCAATTCCCGAAATAAACTGTTGTATAAAAACTATGTAAATAAAGATATTCGTATATAAATTGAGGTACGAAATGTTTAGCCACTTATTAATTATAAAATTAATTTAAATTAAAAAGAATTGTTATTTTAATAAAATGATTGTTTTTTAATTTTTTGCTCTACATATGTTATGAGTGAAAGTATGTCCAATATAACGCTGCATTCTTAAATTATTTTAATTTTTAAAAAGTTAGTATAATGATGGCAAATTATTAAAATAATAAATAATAATACTAGCATTTCATAATATTTGACTTTGTGTATTTTTTTTTGGGGGGGGGGACAAAGAGAGGAAAGTTTAAAAACCCCTCTCCGGGCACCGATCCGAAGATCATGGCCATAGTGTTTACCATGTATGATAAATTATACATGGGGGGAAACGTTTAACGAAGACGTAGGACTGACAAAGATTTCAGCCCTCTGTCAACTGGGTTCGGAAGAACAAGTCCAATCTGAGGAAGATCCAAAATCTTCCTGGGGATGGATTGGACTTGCAGTTAGATCCGTTAGCTTCCCACTATCACTGGCTTGTGGAGCGATATACTGTGCCCCAGGACCACGACAAGGTGGTGGTGGTGGTGGTGTATTATAAATAGACATCTCAATCGTAATGAACTGTCTATAAATTAGGTTAAACTATCCATTTCTCGTATATTACAATTGTGCATGGAGACTAGTGACCAAACTAGGAGACCGGGTCAGGGTAGAAATCGTACTACATAAACAACGGTTTGTGACTACAAGAAGTTTAGAGTTTCAGTTAGAAAACATGGAAGAGGTTCGAATAGGTAATGAAATTATTCGATAACGACTTTGGTCGTTTGTCAGAATTTGCAACCCCATGTTCCTACTCGAAGGTCGTCCTAATCTTGGATCATCGCAGAGCCCGGCTAAATTTTGCTAAAAACCACGTCAATTTGATAGCGGATCTGTACAGATGACTCTAAATTTTGCTTAATTGTAACTTCATAAATATCACCTTATTTGGTGGGGGCTCAACTATGGTGTAGGGAGGCATTTCTTTAACAGCACGTACCCACGTGGTGGTGATAAATAATGCGAATCTTAATGCCGAGTGTAACATTTTGGACATTCTAAAAGGACATACCGTGCGATACATTCCTTTTATGGGTCCAAATTTTTTATTAATGCAGGATAATGTTGGCTGGACCACATTCCAGCTCAAATTAACACAATAGAGCAAAAAGTAGAGAAACTTTAAAAATATATAAATTGCTGCCGCCCTTTATAAGTAAATCTAATAATATAATTTGTACTAATTATGAATACACTATATACAAGCATATCAGTGAATATTCCTTGTATGTATTAAAAATAATTCTGTTAGCCACAATTCAAAAAACAGAATATTCGGCTGACAAAAAGTATAGCAACTTTTTACTAATTATTACTAATCTCTACAAAATCAACAATAATTTTTTGTATTACTGTATACACCAAAGTCACCTAAGTTAATATATGTTAATGCCTCGAGGAAAGAAATTATCTTCCGAATTAAAATCACGGATTATCGTTCTTTTAATCCGATAATCAATATTACTTGATTGTAACACGAGTTTTAAAACAAATTTCAAGATTTGGTAATGGCGAAGGAAAAAATAAAACTGGAAGACCAAGAAAAACCAATAGCTTTCAGGATAATCAACTTTATTCTACTCCCAAAAAGATCCTTTCCTAAATTCCAGTAAAATAAAAGGTCTACTTGAGACAAAACTTGTAATTAATGTTTCTCCAAGAACTGTAAGAGATAAATTACTACAAGAAGATCTTCATGCGATAAAGCCAGCCAAAAAACCACTACTATCAGAGAAGAACAGGCGAGTCAGGTTTTTGGAAGTTATTCATAATAATGGGAACTGCTGTAAAACATCGCCAAACACTATTCAAACATTCTTATGACACCGTTTTTGTACCTCTATAAGTAAATGACCAAATTTTCAGTCAATCTGTGATATATAAATATAAATATATATTTAAAAGGTATGCAAAAAAAGTATTTGTTTACAGAAATTATATTTATTGATAACATATAAATAAAAGTACAAAGTATGTGTATTGAATTTAAATATTTAAAATTAAACACGTTTATTTCACTTTTCTTGATAATTCTGGAATGAAAACGAAACTCGGGTACATTTATCGAGAGACACAAATAATCCTTCAAAGAGCCGCCTCTGTTCTATAGTATTATTTTCATTTTCTTGTTTTTTTAAAATTTTAGATTTATTATAATTTGTAATAAACAAAATTCTTTTTTTTTATTTTTTTAGTTTTTTAATCAGTAACAAAAATGTTGGAGATTTATATATATCTATATATTTATATATATATATATATATATATATATATATATATATATATATATTTATATAAATCTTACTTTAGAATTTGTCATCATTTAATAAGCCTTTAATTCCTATGTATTTTTTATTTACCCATACTAGATTACTATTAATGCTTTGTACTTTCGTACAGTATACTTCGGTTGAAACAACAATAAACTAGATAAAAATTGTTTGGGTTACAATAATTGAAAATATTAACAAATAAACACTGTATAAAAAATACAAAAGTAAGATTTGTTACAGACTTGCATTTTTTATATCGTTTTCTGTTGAAGTTTTATTAGAATTTTTTTTAAGCAAACCACTTATTATTTAGAAGTGCATATCTGTTTAAATTTTGTTATGAAACACCCTGTATAATCTAAATTAATCTAAGTTAATTTTTTTAAAATTATGAAATATTAGTTGAATGTATGACACATGTGGCAAACACATTTCAAGCAATTTCCAGTCAAAAATATACATATAAGATAATAAAGTAATTTAATCAACTAAATCTATTAAATCACTTGAATATAATACAACACAGTTACCAACTTTAACCAGTGTCACCTTCGACAACATATACTACATTGCTAAAGAACTGAATTTTTTGACTCCAGGGATACTGAAAGATTACAAATAAGTTAGAAATAAACGATTTGATTAAAATAATAATAATAAAATTAGAAAAAGAATATGATTTTTATTTTTTTATATATAAAATTGTGAATATGCGCAGTTTCGTAATAATTGCAAGTGCCAGTTTCAGTTTGATCAAAATAAGATAATAATTCTCCCATAAATTGCAAACAACTTTAATGTTTTTAATATAGAAATTATACAGGCATGTCAAACTACTCAGTACTTCTTCTTTGTTGGGGATTAGCATATAAAACTAATCTAAATTATAGATTTGAGCAAAGTTTTATTTGGCTATGCACCTTTTTATTTAATTTATACTAATTTCATTTATAATAGATTAGCGACTGTTAATCTGTCTTTTTAGTTTGATTAAAACACTAAATTCACAATAATACGCTTTATTACAACAAACGTACTTTAACCCTCGACATCTAAAGCTAAACTGCCTGGTTCTTTCTTAAAAACTGCCCCGATTATCAAAACAAAATAGTCTAAATAGAAGTGAGCCCGCCACCTCGGTCGATCGGTGAAAATGATGACGTAAGCTAACATTTATGACATTTCGTAATTTCATATTAATATTGTGATTGATTATGGACACTTTTAAATCAAACATTATATCATAACTCATCACCATTTCAAATTAAAGTATATTCTTAATTTTATGTTTAAATATTGAATTTTAATCCGCTAAGGCAGAAAAAGATATTTAAAAATCTAGTGTGAAAATATGTTACTTGGCAAAATATATTATAATTTAATGAAAAAGAAAATTTCAATCAATGATTCACTTAAGTCATACGCTTATGGGTGCTATTTTCTGATTGCAAGAAACAGGTATCTTTTTATAATAAATCGGCCGGATCCACGATATAATATGAGGTGTGATAAATACCAGGTTATTTTTTTATGTGTATAATTTATATTATTTTTCAACAAAATCACCTTTCCATTTTTTACACGTTTTCCTATATTTTATGGTCAATACAAATTACTTTAATCTCTCAAACAAGTATTCATTTCAGCATCATTAGAGCCAAAATTGTTTCCGCCATTTGGAAGGAAGAAAAAAATCTTTTGGTTTTAAGTCAGACGAATATGGTAAATGCGAAAGTAATTTAAACATTTTTTTTTTCGTTGATACAACGTGTATTTATTGGCAATTCTGAGCAATCTGACACCCTTCTTGCGCAAAGTTTTTTTATATTCAAACAACAAACAATAATACAGATCAATAGGTCTCCACATTTCCTCCATTTTTTTCAGCTTCAGAGGAGTAACCTTTGGAGTTTCTTCTTCAGGGGACCTCTTCTCTTTTTCGCGGATCATGGTTTCGTGTGGAGTTGGAACTTTCTTAACATGAGACACATTTCGTCTGTAGATATTTCCGACCTTTAATAACGTTAACTCATTTCCTTCTCTTGTGGTAACTTCGTATTCCTTCTTTGCAAATTTGCTTACCAATTTATTTGGTATAATTAAATTCTGTATTTCCGGATCTATCGTTCTTTTCAAAATGACCTGGAAAATTTGCATTGTTTTTGTTTTCTACTAAGGAAAATATGTGCTTTTCATTTTCTTCGTCAAACGTTCTATGCCAAGTAATTTGGTATAACCGGGAAACGGAGTCAACAATATTTTGTTTTCCAGGTTGGTAACTTATTTTAAACCATAGAAAACCTAAGAAGTACCAACTCAATGTTATAAACGAGAAACATAACTGGGCACGATTTCGGGATGTAGCCATGTTGCCATTTTGAATGCGGTGTTGCCTTTTCTTACATATTTTGTTAATGTCCCTTTTTTAGGGCGGGAAACCTTTCATTTAAAATTTTCAATTTCAAATGTGTATAGGTAAGGTTTTTTCAAAGGTATATAAAAACAAAACAATTAAATATTTCACATCAACTTTATTATATATCAATGGTAAAAACAAAAAACATTAAAATATACATACTATATAACCAGAACTAAATCAGAACAAATATTTTCTAATCTTAATTTAAGCATTTAATTTTGAAAATTTTCGAAATAGTATTTCGATGCATCTTATACAACAAAGAATTCTTCTCAGCATTATTATTACTAATTGTAGTTTTAACACAGATGGAAGATACAGATTTACCATATGAATTATTTGAAAGAATAGGGCAAAAACTAGAACTAGGAATTTTGGATACTTGAACATTATTAATACTAATAAAAGTAGAAAGAACTGTAGAAAAATGTGTAGTGGAACAGGAAAAAGACTTATTCTTAAAATTGAAATTTTTAACATTAATAAGATATTTGTTAGAACATTTAGAATAACTACAATATTTACTATTATAACCAAAAAGTAGAGATTGCTGAGAAAAATCCATTATAAAATTTATTCTATTATATTATTATCATATATAACCTGAAAGTATTTTTTGCATTGGGGATCCTTAAAGATACATCTCTTCAAGAGGTCATCTAACCTAAAACCGTGATGTAATTATTATAACGGCTGTATAAGAACTTTATGAAATTTTACAAAAATAATAACTGACCAGCAAAAATGAAATGAATTAAGAAAAATTTTACATTAAATTCAATGATTGAACAATTTAAATAAACAACATTCTAACAAGCTATGCAAAATAATATACAATAACAAATACAAACAATTAAATTATATATAGTGGTATATAAAAAGATTCTTACCAGAAATATACTTTCTCAAAGTACTAACATTCCTCGACCACGCTCTCTTCTCTAACCTAAAAACTACTGAATTTTCGCCATTCTAAAATCTAGTAAATTACTAAAATCACTAAATATTCCCTATACATCTCGGAAATTTTTGAGGAATTTATAGAAAACCTAAGAAGTACCAACCCAATGTTATAAAAGAGAAACATTACTGGGCTCAAGGCTAAGTGGCGGATTGCCAAATGTAACAACACGCGGTGTTGCCATTTAATTTTATTACAGAAACCTTTTTTTGTGTCATTCAAAAAGAGCGGGAAAACTGCGATGGCGGGAGATCTTATAGCATTTAAATTTTACTAATATAGGTTAGGTTCAATTTATAATATATAAAAATAAAACGCTTATATATTTAACAAAAGTTTTATTATAAATACACAATGAGAATACACATTTGATATAAAATTTTTACATATATTCCTAAAAACAAGAAATTTATACAAAATAAATAACAATAATAATAATACAGTAAAAGACTTCACAATAATTAAAACATACTTTTTACTTTTGGCAACGTGCCTTTAACTCTCAGCATTATTTTGTTAATTGTTGTAGTGGGTCGATCAAGGTACCCAAGTCAGGAATAAATTTTCCTCACTTCTTCTTTGGTGTTAGGGGGTCGAAAATTAATTAACTGGTCTGCGTTAATTCCCTTGCTTAATAGTTTATGTCCTACAAATTTAAGCTCTTGGACCTTGTAAATACAATTTCATTATTTCCGTAAGCATTATGCCATCCAGGTAGTTTAAACATTTGTTGCAGTCGGATAGTATATTTTCGAAGATGCGTTTGTAAATCTCTAATGCTGAGTTAGCACCGAACAGCAGCCTTTTAGATCAAAACATACCCTTCTGTGATACAAAAGTTGTTATTGGTTTACTATATTCTTCCACTTCTTCCAAGACCAGTCGGGAAAAATACTTAGCACCCCGTAGCTTTGTCATAAAGTCAAAACACGGAAGTGGAAAGTTTTCTCTTAAATTTGCTTTATTCGCTTGACGCATATCAACAAAGATCCGGATATTGCCAGATGGATTAAATACTATAACTATTGGTGATATCCATTCGCTGGGACCAGTTACTTTTTCAATAATGTACACCTGCAATGCCTCCTCTAATTTCTTTTCTACTAACTCTTCAACTGCTATTGGGACTCTTCTCGCTGCTTGACGTACTGGTTTTACATGAGAACTTATTTATATCTTAGGCCATGATCTTCGGATCGGTGCCCGGAGAGGGGTTTTTAGTCGGTTAGTCCGACACTGCCTTCGACTTCCACTAGAAGGCGTCTTGTAGATTTTCCCCTCTTTGACCCAATAATAATAAAAAAAAACCTGGTTAGTTATAATTTTGGTATGCGAAGTACTTACCAGTATTTAACTGGTCAAGTTCAAAAACCTGATGCATTTTTAGCTATTAACAAATATCATCATTCTGATCCTTTCGCTATTTTGAATTAGTTCAGAATCAATTCAAAATGGCCGCAGAATGCATGTCTAATTCAGAAATTTATTTTACCAAGAACGCATACATGTTACCTGTTTAAAATATATTCGTCCGAAATTGCTTTTGAGTGATTTTGATGATGATCCTAGAGTTCATTCATCAGTCTTTTTGCATGGATTTTCCGATCAATTTCTTCTCAAATATTTTCCATTTTATTTAGGAATGGGTTTTGTGCTGGCCAAAGCATGACACGTACTCCTTGAGAAGCGGTTCACCTTAAACTCATGTTACCTTCGACAAATGGATGCATATAATTCTACAGAATGTCACAATAAACAAAATGATCCATTATCTTGTCTAACTTAACCAGTGGGCCCATGCCAAACCCAGAAAAACATCTTCAAACCATAACGCCTTCTTCACCATGCTTCACAGTGGGAAGAAATGAAAGGCTTCTTTGCTGGTTCTATACTCTAGAGATTAGGTTCTTTTAGTCTTCGTTTTATGGTACTCACTAATACATTGTTTTTGTTTTCCTGTCCATAGCTGTGTTACTCGCGTTTTCTACCACTGTTGTGAAATCCTTCCAATATATTCATTTTAGTCATTTTCAAAAATTTGTGTATCAGCTTCTATATAACATTCATTCAAACGGCATTCTTCTCTGTGAACCCAATACTATCAGACAAAAATAAATATTAGCGTTAAACACATTTAAACTGATTTTTTTTGAGGTATGTATTCTATTGATATCTAGGTAAAAATGGGTACCTTAATTGCCTTTTTTTTGTTTGGGGGACAAAGAGAGGAAATTTAAAAACCCCTCTCCGGGCACCGATCCGAAGATCATGGCCACAGTGTTTACAATGTATGATAAATCATACATGGGGGAAAAGAACGTATATTTGCATATACGGGGTATGCTAAACCAGAAGGCGTAGGACTGACAAAAATACCAGCCCGCTGTCAACTGGGTTCGGAAGAACAAGCCCAATCTGAGGAAGATCCGAGATCTTCCTGGGGATGGATTGCACTTGCAGTTAGATCCGTTAGCTTCTCACTACCAGTGGCTTGTGGAGCGGTACTGTGCCCCAGGACCACGACAAGGTGGATCTATCCTGGGATCCAAGGATGATAGATTTTTTAAAAATCGCTATTTTTATATGGCTGTAACTTTTTTCTCGGAACTCCTCAAAATAATCGTCTAAAACTGAATACCACTGAAACACTAAAAGTTAACACAATGCTGAAAAAACATCACCGCAAATATAACGCTTGTATATAACAACCCGTCTGTGATACCGTCATAGAAAACCTAAAAAGTACCAACCCAATGGTATAAAAGAGACACATTATTGGGCTGAAGGATAAGTGGCGGATTGCCAAATATAACAACACGTGATGTTACCATTTAATTTTATTACAGATACCTTTTTAAGTAATTCTAAAAGAACGGGAAACCTTATAATATTCAATTTTTTTAGATAAGGTCCGTTCTATACTATAGAAAAATAAAACAATTATCTAATTAATATAAACTTTATTATACTTACATAATGAAAACACAGACATTAAAAATTACATACTCAAGAAGACCAAATGTTTCAAAAAATAAAAATTTGGGAGTGAAAAATGATCTAACAGTCATAAAACGATGCAACAACACTAGAATGCTAAAAGAGATTTGTCTGGAGTTGATACTAAAACAGGACTATTTTTCAAACTGTAACATTTAATTGTATGAATATGAACATTTTTTATTAATCTAATCAGAAAGTGAAGTTGCTAAGAAAATCCCATTGTACAATAATATTATATGTAAAATTATCATCACAGTAAAATTGTTACTAATAAGAACTCACACTTATATTTTTGCCGAAGAAAATTATATTGTATTAATAATAAATAATAAAAAATGAATAAAAGGATGAATGATAAATTAGACAAAACCAAAAACAACAAAGGATAAATGAATTTCGGGACATTGAATGTGATGAACAATTAAAAAACATAAATAACATTGCTATTCATAAAATAATATACAAACAACAAATACAAACATAAATATACGTACATACATACAAATGACATAAATTAATTAAAGGGTACTTACAACATAAATTCTTTCGAAAAGAATTTGTTACGATTTTATTATTTTTTCTATAACCCATAAACCACTAAAGAAGCACGCCATGCCAACAGTTTGGAGAAATATTACTGTCAATTTTAGAAATTCATAGAAGACCTACATAGACATAGAAGTTGGTTATATAAAAAGCCTCTTATCAGAAATATATTTTCTTAAGGCAAAAACATCATCTGACCGTCTTCTATAACCTAAAATCTACCAAGTTATAGCGTCCATGACTCACTATTCTGAAATCTAGTAAATTATTTTATATTATTATTATTATTATTATAACTAAAGGCACTAGATATTGCTGAAAATTTTGGGGAATTTCTATTACCAATTTATAAAATCAAATATTACAAATCCCCAACTCTCCATTTCTCACTAGTCTGCATCTCGAGACATAAAGGTCGTGCCTTTTCGGCGATTCCGAACGTCTATGATCGGCTGTTGCCCCTCCGTCCCTATTCGCTTGCCCTCCCCCTGGAAAATCTAAGAAGTACCAACAATTATATATTTTGCATAAATTTTATTATATATATTCATGATAAAAACAAACAATATATATATATATATATATATATATATATATATATATATATATATATATTATGTATAAATATATAAATTTTATAATAATATAATATAATATCACATTGACACTCATCTAAACTAAAACTGTAATATAATAATTATAACTAACATAACTGATGTAACAGTAACTTTCGGAATTTTGACAAAAGCAATAACTAAGCAGGAAGCATGAAATGAATTAATACAAATGAATCTTTACTTCAAATTCAATTAATGAAAATAAACGAACATATTAACATCTATGATCATCTGTTGCCCTTCCATCCCTATTCGCTTGCCCTCCCCCTGAAAACCTAAAAAGTACCAACCCAATGTTATAAACTAGAAACATAACATCACAGACAGAAGATAGATTTACCATATGAGTGATTTGAAAGAATAGTGGAATTTTGCTTACTAATAAAATCTTTGAAAATATCAATATTTGTATTTTTATCACAGAATCAACAGAATTTTCAATCATCAAGAGATCATCTAACCTAAAACTTTAATATAATTATTACAACTGCTGTATAAGAACTTTATGAAATTTGGCAAAAATAATAACTAATCAGCAAAAATGATAATATAACCGACTTACCGAGATAATTTATTAAATTAAGTCCTTTATTTACAATTAATTGACAAATGTTCTAAAAAGATCGTTGCTTTCTTTCCGCATCACCAAATTTACAAACAATTAAATAAAAACTTAAAAAAATCCTATTTAGATAAATAAATGATCGCACTCATAGATGACGCTGACATCAGATTATATAGATATTCGTGTTACGGCATCGTGTGATTGCGCAACTAGCAATTAGGGGTTAAGGTGGGGGAGCGTGATGCCTTTTGGCGGTAGCCATTTTAAAATTAAATGATTTTAGTGGATTTTCTTCCACAGATTGGGCCCTTTTTTCACACACGGATGCATAAGAACCTAATGCACGTTTTAGTCTTTGAATGAGATAAATCGATTGAAAATTCACTGACATATTCTACTTTATTTGTTTCTATACATAACCACACATTGCATACATTTATCCAATGCGAAATATACATTGCATATAAATTTTATTTATTTTTTATAACTTTTTTGCGGATAAGGTGGTGATAGTATCTTTTAATTTTGGAAGATATTTCGGGTAATTAAATACACGCCACAAACTGTGATTTTAAATTAAGCCAATAAAATAATATCAGGAGTTCTTCGGGGACTAATGACGTACACAAATCAAAACATGAGTTTTTCATACTACAGAGGAATTAAATACAAATTTACTTCATTATTATAGACTGGTTTTCATTACGTGGATGTTACTTTCATGATATGGAAACATGGACAACAAAAACTAGATTTCTAAAACACCTAAACTGTCAACATAACATTATCAAAACTACAATGGAATTAGAGAAGGAGAACCAAATACCTTTTTTGGATGTCCTAGTAAGAAGGATGAACATTTAGATCATACAATATACCGAAAACGTACACATACCGATCGGTATCTACATAAACTATCTAACCATCATCCTAGTCACAAACAAGGGTTCATCAAAACAGTAACCGAACGAGCCAATAGGATATGTGCCACACACCACCTCCCTGAAGAACAAGATCACTTAGAAAAAACACTATAGGCCAACAGATACAAACGCTCAAAAATAAGACGTACAATGAGACTTCATATTAATAATAAAGATCCACGATTGGTAAAGCTTTTCTCCCATATATTTGCATAGAAGTTTGATAAAATATGGACACTAGTGCTCAAAAACACCAAAATCGCTAAGCAGATAAGAACGGCCAACGAACAGAACGAAATTTCTAGAACATCAGTTCAGTTCATCAGTTGTCATTTAGATGTCAATCAGATGTCAAAGTGACACGAGCCAAATCAGACCTCTGAAGATGCTAGCCACTCGTGCCAGCGAAACGTCAGGAAATAATTCCAACAAACGTCGACCAATAAACCTGAACAACTATAGATATGGAAGCAGTGGTCACGAAAGCCTTAAACTTTACAACAACCATTAAGTTCCCTATAACAGTCCAGTCATTATAGGAAGTACTCTTCGGAAATCGAGATATCCAGCTGTAAACTTATGTATATTTTTAAATGAATTAAACTTTCTAAAATTTATTTATTACACCTAATTCTCTTTTTACGCGATACATACGTTTCCAAAAATTCGTATAAAAAAAAAATAGGTGTAAAAATATTAAAAAATTCTTGTTAGAATTTATTTCGTGCTTACATTTTTTTAATTAATTTATTTAAATTTATTATAAAAAATATTTAAACGTGAGATTCAAGAAAAATTCATAGAATATTGAAAATCATCTTAAGACAAAACAATTCCTGTAAATAGAGTTTTTTTAACTCGTGTAGAAAAATTTTGTGTAAAATTAACATAATTTTTATGTCTGTCCATATGTATCTCTTCCGAAATTCCGAGATTTTCGACATTTATAAACATTAATTCGGGAAACTTAATCCTTGTTCTTGTCCTTGTTTTGTGATAACACAATACATATTGTAATTAAATAATGATGAGTGGAAGTCGGGAAGAATATTTAATATCTACTTTTTAATTTTTATTGAATTCGGTTTTAGAAGAAGACTGTATTATGTGAATCATTCACTTTGTAAACTATTTCCATATAGATGGCATAAGGCAGGAAAAAAAATTATATAAATAAATTTTATACAGTACATTACTATAGTGTACTGGTTGATATTTAAAGTTTAAAGAAAAAGAATTATGAACTTAATGAATTTAAAATAGTGATTATTTGTAAAGGTAATTAGGTACATGATATTTTAAATTATTTACTGATTGATTAATCTTTTTTGAAGATCTTGACTTCATTCATATCATTCGTTGTATGTACTAACTGATAATACTCCTAAGAACAACATCAAAATAAATCCATGTATAGTTGTATAAAAATGCACAATATAAAGAAGAACTCTACCTTAAATCGAACAACAAACAGCGACAAACGTATAGCGTATAGTACTTGTTGTGGTTCCGAACGGCCAGTGATTGGAGAGGGGTTAAGGACAGTGACCAGTTAAGAATCAAACCGTTTGATTCGAACGGCTAGCGACGGACAACGTCTGTGACTGAAGTACCTGTTTATTCTGTCGCTAGTTTCAAATGGATTGCTAGTTGCGGTCGTATGTAAGATATCCGGTACGCGTACAACAAAATGTACTTCTCGGTCGCATATAGTTTAAACTGTGAGTTGTGTGGGTGAAACAATAACCTGTGGCCATTAATCTATAGAGAGTAAATGCACTAATAATGTGTCTTGATATTTATGATGTTCGCACACAACAGGCTTCACTCATACTAAGGCATGTCTAGATCGCATGAGGAATGTATATCTTGGTGCGACGATTGCTCCACCTGCAAAAATAATCATCCTTATGATTCCTATAAGAGGTATGTAAATTATCGACGTATATATAACACATCGTTGAAGATAAAAATCAAATGTTAACAATGACAATTTAATAAGTTTCAACGAAATAATATTTCACTACATTCTTTTATAATTCTCATCAGAACTTTCAAATTTTTCTTTTGAAGAAATAAATTTAAAAAATCTCATGACTTGTTAGATATGATAGAAATGAATCTCAACCTATGAATGTGCATGAACAGAATCATAATTTTTTAAATAATCTTCTAAATACATATTTAAGAATGATTAGACTCAGTTAGAGCAAATCATTGTAAATTTTAACGTTTAAATGAATAAATAGAGTTAGTGAAATCAAGCCTAATTTAAACCTTTTATTTTGAAATTAATTTATTATAGAACTATATATATATTATATACAAATTTATCTCAATTTATAATATTACCACCTATTAAAAAATAATTGTTTTCAAATTCAATTGAATAATAAAGTTATGTAAATGGACCAATATCTAAAAGGTATATTTATTCTCTTTTACCAAGATTAAACTAGTCTGACAGTCGTCTAAATTTGTTACTTGTTACTATGTTTTCTTGTTCGTTAGAGGAGGACCCGGTGAAGCAAATAATTTCTAAAATTTTAATTTTTGTTTTTCAAATGTTTATTATGTTTATTTGTTCTTATTTGAAACTTTTTATTGTATTGAAACCTTGGTAGTTTAAAACGATCTCGACTCAAATAATTGGCAATTGATGATGTGAAAAGATACAAATTATAGGAAAAATAGTATATAAGTAGTAACCCAATTCTGAATGAGTTAAACTGTATAATTGAGTAATTTAATTGGAGACAAATAGTAAACAAAATTAACAATTGTAATTTATCTTCACGTCTGTATTTGTTTAGTTAATAGTGAGTCTAACTAATTATTCACAAAAAACGCGTACATGTGTAAATTCAACGCAGAAAACTAAGGAGACACGAATTTCGACACATAGAAGTAATACAGACCCTTGTACTACACACGGGAGTTTAAAAAATCAAAGACCTAATCTAAAACTGCATTTAGATAAGCGCATGTGCAGATTTGTTGAAGCCCCCTTCCCATCTTGTGACGTAATTAATGAATAGATGAGATTTATTTATATTTTTGTATTTCGAAATATGGAAGGACACAATGTGGAACGCGAATATCAAAATTGAAACGATAATGAAATAAGGCTCGCGCGATTTGACTTTGCTCGTTCGCTTGAAATGCCGAACGCTCGAAATGTCGGATACCCGAAACGGGAATATCCGAGCCCATTCGAGTCGATGTCATGCGCATGCTCATGGAGGAACGTGCATATAACCGCCAGTTATGAATATTCAGGGTGCGCATCGAATATTATAAATAATAACTCGTTCACCTTTAAAATTAAACTTATAAATTGTTGAAGTTACTCAATTTTTAGAAAGAATCCGAAATATTATGTTGTGATGATGTGAAAACCTTAATTTATTTAAATAGTGAAACATAAAATATGTAATTGGACTTTATCTGTTACAAAATAAGTAAATAAACACTTTACCCTGAAGATACCTTAACAAAATTTCTTGTTTAATGTAATTTCTTTAATTAGATAAATATTTATTTATAAACTTAGTATTATTGTTCAGAATTAATTATTCAAAGTGGAAATAATAAATATTTTAATAATTTATCTTTCTTTTTGTCAAGTTGATTATTGTAAATAGTTATTAAATAGTTAAATAATATAGAGAACACCTAAATTTTGCACCCATTTGATATTGCCCTAATATATAATGGTTAGGGTTCATTTAACAAGTAATTATTTATTAAAGTTTATGCGCAAATTTAGTTTGTTAATTAATTAATTGAACTGTTTATAAATTAATTAAACCTTTAGATATTAAAAAGAGCTATTTCGTACCTCTAACCTAATCTAATGTGGTTGAAATAATTAACAAATTCACGAGATAATTTAACACTATGTAAGATAGTGTGTATGAAAAACATCAATGGATTATAATCCATACTTTGAATAAAATAATCTATACGTTAAATTTATTACCCAATCAACTAAGATACTAAAATATTTGTAATGATGTTTGTTATCGATAATATTAAAGAAAAAACACTAAAATATCACTTGCTGCTATGACACCCATCTGTCCATCCATCCAAACTCCTTGATTGATTGATTGATATACTGTAATACTGTTCTCTAGATTTAACAAACTAATTATAATAATCAATCTCAATAAAACTCCTTTAATTAAAATGAATGACAAAGAAGTAAGATAAATTATTAAAATATTTATTATTTACACTTTGAATAATTACTTAAAGTAATACTAAGTTTATAAATAATTAGAAAGTAATTTTTCTAACTAAAAATATTACAAACAACAAACTTTGTTAAGGTACCTTCAGAGTAAATTCTTTATTTACTTATTTGGTAACAGGAGTCTAGTTACATACATATTTTATGTTTCACCATTTAAATGAATTAAGGTTTTCACATCATCACAGTAGTACAATACTTCAGATCCATTTTAAAAATTTAATAGTTTAACAATTCATAAGTATAATTTTAACTAATATCCATATATATTTCCCCTTTTCACTATTTAAGTAAGGTCTTCAATGCTTCTTGTCAAAATATTACATACATATATTACTGCTTGTTGCTAAAAGTTTAAATATGTTTGATATGTTTGATGTCTTTGTCATATTTTCTAATACTAGTATAATACGGCTGAGAAGATAACATGCATGTTGATCCCTTTTGTAGATATTACTTTGAATACTCTTAAAATTATTATTTTTATTGTAAAACATATTCATTTACTACTAATAATTTAATAATGGGAAAACCATAAGAATATTACATTTATTATAAAGTTTGAATACACTGACTCACTGTTATTATTTATACTATTCGGTGCGCAACCCTAAATATTTATAATTGGCGGTTGATGTTGCGATTTCAAATTAAATTCCTGTAGCCCATCCCAGTCGCACGTTCCTCCATGAGCATGCGCATGAGTTACCAGCACGCACATGACATCGACTCGTACACCCTCGGGTATTTCCGTTTCGAGCGTTTCACATTTAGAGCATTCGCTGTTCCCGGCGAGAACTTCCTGCTATGTACCCCGTTCCCGATTAACTGGCTGAGAGAGCGACTAAACCGTTCCGCAAAAATATCACTCCGAAATCGCGGTATTTCAATATCTATTAATAAAAAAGTGAGGTTCCACCGAGATTTGAACTCGGATCGCTGGATTCAAAGTCCAGAGTGCTAACCATTACACCATGGAACCGTTGTATAAATAATAAATATAGACGATATTAAACAGTTTGTTTTACAATTTACTTTTAATTTCTTTTATGATTGAAAAAATTAAAAAGTGATCTGATATCGATAAACGTTTTAGGTGACCGGACCAATTTCTACAAAATACCTATAAATTGTTATTTCTTATACATTTTAATTTCAACATTAATGAAACGATCGAAGTTTTGGCATAAAATTTAAAATAAAAATAGATGTGCAATTTAATTTAATATTTTTTTTACTTTACAGGTCATGGTATTTATACTTGATTTAAAAAATCACATACTTTATTGATTACATTTATTTACTTAATGATTTATCATGTACTAAATGTTTTTCTTGCAAAATAAATGACATATAAATGAGTTATTTATTCTATAGTAGAGTTTATAAAGAAATATTTCCTGAAAGGTATATTTTTGAAAATTTAAATACATAATGGCACATACTGCTCTGAAAACAAATGATATCTTTTTTGATTGTGAATTTACAGCATTATACGGGTTAACAATGAAAAAAATTTTTTTTTCTTTTATATATTTTCACTTTAATAACTAAGAGCATTGGTAAATAAGGGAAAATAGATTAAACTCAATGATTTCTTTTTGAGAATAAAGTCGTGCTTCCTAGCGGAAGTGCTAGAGATTGTTAATATTGACGAATAGATATGCGTTTTTGAATATGTCGAGTGGGTAATGGTAAAGAAGCTTTTTTATGCATCAGGTACACTATCGCTCATATGTAGAGCAACTTAAATATACATATTATTGTCAGTTATGCAGTATGTTTGATAAAAACAATACAGCAATATAATTGTTTATTAGTGGGTTTAGTTAGGTATTTATTAATATTTGAAAAATATTCAAGGATCAAATGTAGAACAACTCTAAAATAAAACAATCTTACGTACATTTAGCCTTCTTTTATTTAGTATCTAATAGCATACCCATTATTTTTAACACCTCTTCTTCATTGATTTTAATAGCTTTTCAATATAATCGTTCGAATTTTCTTTTGAGTGATTTTTAACTTCTTCGTAGAGGTCATTTTGTCATATTTAACAGTCTTTTTGCATCGATTTTCTGATCAATTTTTTTCTCAAAGGTTTTCCATTAGATTGAGGTCTGGGTTTTCTGCTGGTCAAGGCATGACACGTACTCCTTGAGAAGCGCACCAACCGGATCGTTGTACAGAATGTCACGATAAACAAAACTATCCATTATCCCGTCTAACATGGATCCATGCCAAACCCAGAAAAACATTTCCAAAACATAACGCCTCCTCCACCATGCTTCACAGTGGGTCTAGTGTACTTAGGATTATATCTTTCATTAACTGGTCCTCTCACCTATGAAATGCTATCAAATTTGAATAATTGGAACCAACTTTCATCGGAAAACAAAATTGTTTTCGAATGCCTATCTGTCACTAGTTCTCTTGCAAAAGTAGTTTCGCAGCTCTATAGTTTGCAGAAATGAAGGGCTTCTTTGCTGGTTTTCTACCATAGACACCAGTTCCTTTTAGTCTTCGTTTTATGATACTCACCAACACTGTTCGTTTATTTTTTGATTTATGCTAATAAAAGTGTCTGGAACAACAAGCCTTTTTGTTTTCCTGTCTAATCGTCTTCGAAATGATCGATTTGTTTAAATTTAAATCTACTGCAATTTTACTCTGCTTTTCACCATTCCGGAACTTTTCTACAATTTCTTATTTAATTTGGTTTGGTTGCTTTACTTATGAAAACTGTCCGAAATAAAATGTGTATATAAATTGAGGTACGAAATGTTTACGCACTTATTAATTATAAAATTAGATTAAATTAAAAAGAATTGTTCTTAGTGTATGTCATCATGTGATGTGTCATTACAATCATTAAAACAATACAAAAAGCAATATTTGGATTGTAAAATATAAGGAATTATTTTATAAATTTTCAGATACAAGTGCATCGGCCAGATCGGTTACGAAATGAGATTGAGAGCGGTATCTCCACCTCCTCCTGGTTCCGGACCGCGATACCGTTCTCAGTGCTGTTGGCCATCTCCAATGATAATGTCGGAGTGTGGCACTACTTCTGCGACCACTTCAGGTATCGACGACATTGGCTTTGGATGTGAATGCGACCCAAGCAGTCCCGTCTCCCGAAATTCTCTGCTTGCTACAACACACTCACAGCACGCTATTAATAGCGCAGATATAATTAGTAGCGCAAATAGAATGAAGATGACCGAGAATGCTACGTCAGAACAAGCGCCGTCGCTCGTTCAACAAACAAGTTCGGCTACAGTGCGTGATATATTTTATTCGGGCACGTGTCATTTAAAAAGTCCTCAAAAACGTTGTGCCTTGGTGCGACCACAAATATATCCAAGGATTACAGATTACGGTGATACCAGTATTAACAATAATAAAGACGACATCATCCTGGAACGTCTCCCCAGATTCCGCTTCGGCGGAAATCGTTCTGTTGCTGCTGCCGATAAGAGAGGTAATGATCATCGCTTCAAGGAGCTTAGTGATCGACTAAAAAGGGGACCCGGGCCAATACCACCGCCCAGAACAAGGCACGCCTCAAGGATAGTTAGTATCCCTTCAGTATCCACATCCGAGAGTCCCACAGTTACTCAAGATTTTAACCGACGAATTCCTCCTTTGAGGAGTGCATCATTTTCGCAAGTAGACTATTGCTCCGATGATAATAAATATATACGCAGACGATCTGCCTCTAATGAGAATCAAGACGGAGAAAATTCATCTACTGCAAATAATTATGTAGCAACATTGCCAAGAACAAAAAATATAGTAAAACATACGGCTACAGATGATAGCAAGTTACCTGTTAATTTTAAAGAGAATACGCAGCAATCTGAAATTGGTTCTACAGAATTATCAAGCTCATGTAACTCCTCTAATAATAAAGTGAAATTAGATGATATAAAATCTGAAAGCTTTCCAACAGTTGGACCTAGACCTCAAAAAAAACAATCTTTTGACAAAAGGAGAGACAAATCTCGAAGAAGAAAAGGCATATATATATCTCAATGGCCGAATACCTATCAATCATCAGAAGAAGTTATACCACAATTCGTGGAAGAGTCTGTATTAGATTCTTGCAAAGAAACTTCCAATAAACATTTACAAGATTCTTTAAAAGATATAACGAAACTTCAAATCCAGGAAAAGTCAGAATTCCCGATATGGAGTAGTCCTCAAGAAGAGCCTCTTAGTCCTGATGAAAGTAACACGTGCCCAGAATGGCCTTTAGTTTCAATTCGTGGTCGACTTGTTTCACAATCTTCCGAAGAAAAAGAGCAATTGAAAAACACTTGTCGTGGAATTAACTTATTTAGATCAGATTCCTTATCTGAGGGTGAACCGGACACAATTGAAAGAAAGTTAGATCAAATTTCTTTAGCTCCTTCAGATATTTCCGACTGTGAAAGCAGAATAAGTCTAACTACAAGTCCTTCAATACCTCGTAGATACTCAAAACGACCATTACGAGGACCATATGGCCAAATGTTAGAAGCAGAAATGAAAAGACCCGAGGGAAGAAAACATATCCACAATGATTTACAATTTCTAGAAGACTTAAGTAGTGTTCAAAATAAACCTAAACATACGAGAGGTCAATGCAATACGTCTTTAGACGAAACACAATTATCTCAAAAAAATTCGAAATTACTTCACAAATGTAAAACTAGTGGAGACAGTTCGGTGCCAAGCGAAATTGAATCAAGGATCATTAGCCACCAACGCACATCGTCTAGTCCTTCAGCACTGGAGAGATACAGTAATAATGAAGTTTCCAGTGAATTATTGGAGCAGTTACTTAGAGGCAGTTCTGAACAACTTGCAATAGCTGATACTCATCAACAGCAATACAATGTAAGTAGATTTTTCTACACTTTATATTATAATTTTATTCATACCACTATCTCATCAAAATGCCACTTTTTTTCACTAACTTATATCCCTTGCATTAATTTCGTTTATTGACAAAAAATTAAATAAAACAATAAAATATAAAAAGACGGTATTTTTGTTTATTTACAGAAAAATTATTCTCTGTTCTGGGTATCGAATTGTCATGATCATTATCAATAAAATCAGTTTCATGTTTGGTTAATTTTATAAACAACATTGAAAATTGAAAATCGAATCTTTTGATATGCATGCATGACCGAATAATATGGGTGAAAGTGTTTGTAGAAGCAATGATTGCAAGAAGTTCCTCTCTGATTGATAAGCGATTAGTAAGCCCTTTTACAGCTACAGTAATGCCACAAATGTCGTAAAAGTGAAAGTGAAAAACACTGTTAGGTTGATGATATTATTAAAAATAATGTCTTACAAGTCACAACATAATATAATACGCTTAATAATTTACTTCACTTTCCCTACCGCATTATATTATATTACAGATCGGGTACGTACTTACATGTATAATAATAATTTTGTTAAATTTCAAAGTAGTTGTAGCTATTAGCTAGCAACATATTAATTCAATTTTTTCATCATTTTGGAGAGAGCAAAAATAGCCAGTATCAATCAGTGAAATATTAACTGACCGTAAACATTTTCTCTATACCGTAAACAACAGGAACCTAGTTCTAAATTTAAGAATTTTTTAACCTAGCCTCAATGCTTATTGTAAAGAAATGAAGTATTTCGTAAGGACGCATGTAGCCAGATCAGATTTTTATTGTATGTGTACGTATTTTATATTAAAATATCAGAAGTATGAGTGTATATTTACTTAATCTCATAATAATTTCGATGTAAATTTGTAGAATTTATCAACTACTTTAACAAATCGAATGAAATATTTTGAACAAAAGCTATTTTTTCAATAGACAATTGAATTGTCCTCCAACATGTGTGCATTGAGTACTTTTTCAGTGTTCATTGATAAAGAGAATTTTTTTCCCGATTATTCTACCCCCATTAAAATTACCTGGTAACGATAAGGCCTTCGCTAGCTGTGTCGCGACGCTTTAATGTGCGTCGCATTACGGCGTCGGCGCATGTTGTGCCAGTTTATTATACACAAGAAAAGGTGTGGCACGCTTAAAAATGAGATGCTAGTTGAAATGTGTAGAATTAGTAACGAATTACGACGAAAATTACATTTGCATTATGGAAGGATTTTGTAACGTTGAAGATCAAGATCTGGATAGTGAAGATGAGTCGCAAAATTTGTCAGATGCCACCAATTTTGACGCCCAATCACAATCGGTAACCTCAATTTTATCTGATAGTTAATTGATTTGTTTAGGTATTCTATTTTTATTATACTATTCTGTTAATTCATTCTAACCACGATATTTGTCTTACGTACTCCTGTTATGGATTTATGAATAATATACTTATTTTAATTAATTAAATTCATTTTAATACTAAAAAAATAAATTTTATGCAATTACCTTAAGAAATTTATTTTTTCTTATAATCTTAACCATAAATTCAGCTAAGAAAAAAGTTTTTAATAAATATTAATTTTAAAAAGTGAGCATACTTATACATGTTTATAGATTGCAGCTATAAGTGTAAGTAAAAATAATAATTTTTACTTCAAATCGACGATAATGGAAAAAAACATGAATGAATAAAGTACCACTTCTAAGAGTTGAGTATTTTTTACTATCCAAATATGCAAATTAATTATTTGCCACTTTGCATTTAATTATATTATTATATTTTTCACCCCACTTTTCTCTTAAAACTTCCTGAAAACAAACAAATTGAACTCTCGTGATTCTTCAGCGCCTTTTGAGAATGATAGATAAAACTACCATTGTCCGCTACTTATAGAGAAACTGTCGTTTGAACGTCTTAAAAATACACTAATGGCATCTTTCTAACCACGACATTTTTCTTAAGTACTCCTGTTATTGATTTATGAATAATATACATATTTTAATTAATTAAATTCATTTTAATACTGAAAAAATAAATTTTATGCAATTACTTTAAGAAATTTAATTTTTATTATAATCTTAACCATAAGTTCAACTAAGAAAAAAGAAAATGTTTTTAATAAATAATTTTAAAAAATAAGCATACTTATACATGTTTATAGATTGCAGCTATAAGTGTAAGTAAAAATAATATTTTTTACCTCAAATTGACGATAATGGAAGAGAACGTGAATTAATAAATTACCACTTCTAAGACTTGAGTATTTTTTACTATCCAAATATGCAAATTAATTATTTGCCACTTTGCATTTAATTATATCATTATATTGTCCACCCCAGTTTTCACTAAAAACTTTCTGAAAACAAACAAAATTAAATTCTCTTTACCATTGTCCGCTACTTATCGAGAAACTGTCGTTTGAACTTTAAAATACACTAACACACTTACTTAAAAAAAACTTTTTCACATTTAAGCACACATTCACACATCTGATATAGTCGGCATTTGATTTAATTTGTTTGATATAAAAGTACATTTAATTTCAATGAGACAATAAATTTATTGATATATTTGATGCACTGACTTATTTTAATACATTCCACACTTACGAACATACTTAATATATGTAAAACTATTTTCTCGAATATTTCAATAAAGTCACTGTCACTTTTGATGAGTATATTCTCCAAATGCTCATGATTTTCTAAACAAAGAACAATGTAACAATGTACGTACTTGGAATGTTTTAGGATTTTCTGTATTTAATGTCCTACACTCTGACATTGGTATTTTTAAAAGTGTTGTTTGAATTATTTATCCAGGTAGCCATACCGTTTAGAACCTCTTTTCATATACTCTCTTATAATATAATAATTAAAATTAAATATACTGTGGGATATTTGATTGCCACTTCCTAAATTATATTCTAAATAAATTCAAGTTTGAGATGTACAAATTTAGGTAAGTTTTTTCAAAAATCATCCATGAAAGCGACTCTGCGTGTCACAATTTACTAAAGAGTCAAGAAATGGATATGATATTGTCAACATTTTTCTAGCACTCGGTAAGTATTCTTTTGTAAGACAACATGTTACTATTACATTTATATATTTTTTATCCTCCGATTGTACTAGTGACAATTACACAAATTAATTCAGAACAGTGTGTTTGATAATATTTGCGATATGAGCATTTCATAAAAATAACCTACAGGTGGTTGTGCATTTTGCCCTACTTCATACGTTGCGTATTCACTATATTTTAATCAAAAATTAATAATAACTGATATATAACAACGAACAAAACAGATTTATTTATTTATACCGAACTAATAACATTATAAAGCCAGAAAATGTCAAATTTATAACAAGAAAACTATTGACTAAGTTTAAAATAGTTCATATTTTATGGGTCAAAGCCCTTTAATTGCCTTTGTCATTTTCTTCATTAATAAAGGTGAAAGGATGAAAGTAATATACATGTTGAAGACAATTTGTCCTACTAGTTAGTGCCTTAGTGAGATCTACACCTAAAATTCCTTAATTCTCGAAGAGACTTACAAACTCAATGATTCGGGAAAATTCAATCATAGAACATATTATATGTAAATTATATATAGACTAAATATTAAAAAAAAAATGAAATAGTGAACTTAATATAAATAATCGCTGTATACCAAACACGGAAGTTGCCTACTTTGAGTAGTTCCAGCAGTCAATAGTTTTCTGGTGATACTAGCGATTCATCATAATACCCCAATTTAGTTCATAGTGTATTCTGGAAATAAGTATCAATACTTTATGTATCTTCCCATTCAACTAACTCTTGACAAAGTTTAAAAAATAAATATCTGCCTTCTAGTACTTGCCGCATTCTGACCTGAATCAAATTTTCGAATACTTATGTTTTATAGGATCTGAGAAATTAACTTGTAAGGGATGCCTTAAAGGCATCTTGGTTCTGCATTATCATGAGTTTGTACTTGGCCTCAATGTATTTGGATTAATAGTAGAAATTTGTATATTCCAGGCAACAGCATCATTTAAAGTATGCTTCAGTTTCAGAATTCTTCAACAGTGGTCGAGTGAGAGATTTGTTCTAGTCTGTGTCCTATCACGCAGCCTTAAAATAAAACCTTTTCTAACACATTTTCTCTCCCCATCTCAATTATTATTATTATACATATCATCCAAATTTTATTCTAAAAAGAAAACTAATAATATAAGTCAATGAGAAATATACTAATAATATAAATATTATTAGTTTTCATTTTTAGCTTCAGTGTAGCAATTGTACATGTTAATAAAGTGAGTTTTTTTTCAGGATACAAGAACCCATGTGGTGGTGGAACTATACGATAACGAAAGGATATACGTGGAGTCGCTGCAAATCTTAGTAACGGTAATACTCTATTTATAAAAATATTGTTGGATGAACTTTTATTTTCAGAAATACCTAGAACCATTAAAACTACCTGAAAACGCTAATTTACTTGATGCCTTGTTGGTGGACGAAATATTTTACCAAGTAAACATTTTATGTACAAGATTTTACTTTAGCATGTCTAATTTGAATTATTTTCAGATTCCATTTTTATTAAGCCATCATCAGTTCTTTCTAGATGAATTAAAAAAGCGATTAGAGCATTGGGACATTAAACAAAAAATAGGTGATATTTTTTTAGAAATGGTAATAAATTCACATTTCTTGGTGTCCAGAATCTATATATATAGACAGAGAGAGGGAGAGAGTTTTTTATTTGAAGTAAGGCATTCCGAACGCCACAGGTGGCTTTATGATAATCCAAAATCGGGACCAATCTGTCAAATCTGTCGGAAAAATCTATATAAAAACAAATGTAACGAAATGTATGGCCCAATGTTTAGCTAAAATTTTATTAAAAAGTATTAGATTAATGGCAATGCTTTTTAATAGATTATCCCATATACAATATTTTTTGTAACACGTTTAATTAGGTACTTGTTCATCAACTGGGGCTTATTACAAAAGATTTGAGTTCTTTGATTTCGAAAAATTAATTCATAGTGACCATTCTATGGTATGAATTCAAAGAGAAAACTAGTACCAAATAAACTTTACAGAACTAAAATTTTATTTTAAGCTATATCTTCGGTACCGACGTTATTGGTTCTTACATAGTAAGCATTAAAAGACATTTAAATTAATTAAAATTAAACATTTTTAACTCCCTATATAATGAAAAGTAAATGAAAATTTTAGATATTTTTTGTTTTACAGTTATATACAATTTGTTAATTCTGGACACCTACAATTTCAATATTTAATTATTTAACTTTTTAGTTTTCTAAATCTTCAGTTATCGAAAGCTATACAAATTATGTCAATAATTGGAAAAGAGCGAGAGAAATTTTGAAAAGTGCTCAACAATCAAAGCCAGCTTTTGGTAAATTTTTGGAGGTAAGTATTTTAATAAATTGTAGTCACTACTGCATATTATATGGACGTTTGACTTGACTTAGATGCATCTTCCATTATATTTTTCAAATCTTCCGAATACGAACTGAATGCAAACCGTTTGATATAAATGTTTACAATACAAATAAATAATAATAATAATATTGATCAAATTATCAATATTGACGTTTTGAATAGAACTGAGCGAAGTTTAAATAATCATATGAAAATCAATAACGAGTATATTATTTGTTTAAATAATTCGTAAGGTAGATACGTTTTTTAATAGAAAGAATAGAAAACATTCATAAATAATAAAATAGATCACCAATTTCACCAAAATTGACTTTAAATTTGAAATTTTAAACAAATAATATGCTTGTTTTATCATATAAAAAAATCATATTCATTCAAATTTCAATATAATAGTAAAACTAATCATCAAATATTGTGTAATTAACTAATGTCATTATATTTTAGAATACGTCACGTGAACATAAAGGCAAACTGGCATTAGATTCATTATTAATAAAACCAATACAAAAGTTTCCCAAATACGAGTTGCTTATACAAAGACTTATCAAACATACGGATATGAATCACCCAGATCATAATTTATTACTTTCCGCTCAAAAACTTGTTCACGATCAACTTCTTAAAATAAATTGTACCGAACGAGAAGCCCTAGAATTGGAACAACTTAGGGAAATTGAAAGTCTTATCGAAGGGTATGTTATAAATATTAAAATTTAATCCTCACCGACTTTATATAATATTATAACATAATATAGAGAAAATAACATACACTCCAAATACATTCCTGCTCTTTGAGTTTAAAAACTTTAATAACCTCCATTTTTGTATTTCCTACATATACATAACCAATTTATGTTTCTGTAAATCTTCAATTTATAAAAATTAATTTATTAATCACTTCGAAGAAGTAAGTGCCACTTAAACATGAAATGTTTGCTTTGGAATATTAGTATTATAGTAAAACTTGGTATATATTTGTTTCAGCTTAATAGATTTAGTTTCCACCGACAGACAATATTTACGACACGATTTAGTCAGTATGTCTGCAGGTGGTGGAGCCAGAAAAGAACGGGCATTATTTCTATTTTCTGACTTATTACTTATTACAAGTATAAAACGAAGAAGTGGTACTATAAAAAGACCAAATACTATACAAGGTAGTGTCACGAGCACGTTAGAAGCAAACAAATATAAGCTTTTAATGAAAGTGCCACTGGAAGATTTAGAAGTGTTAAAAACAAAAGACGACAACTTAAAACAGATGATGATTGAAGTTGATAACTTAACAGAAGACATTAGTACTTTAAATCAGATTTCAGAGTTAAGTTGGTCTTTGCATTGTAACCACTCGCAGCTTGATGAAATTATAAAAGAAATGTCATCAACTTTAAGTAAACAATTGAGTGATCAACAAAATAGTGATTCGCAACTATCTGGTTTAGATTTAACATTAAATACGCCGTAAGTTTCTTACTGTATCTACAAATCTGTGTAGATGCGACATCACAGAGTCTCTAGTATTCAAAAATTAATTTTATAATTGTTTCAGAAATGGACTAGAGAATATTTCAATATTATTTTCTAAATCCGAAAAACGTACATCATGGGAAGAGTCATTTTGCGAGGCTAAACAAAAATTAGGTATTAACTTTTTTTCAAAGGCATTTAATATTTCAATTACAGTATAGTTGTTTTCGGATGGAGAAGTCGACACCTCCAATTAAAGATAGAAAGAACAATTATTCTCTCCTCACTTCGGTATTCAAAAACAACACAGCATATACTATATGTATACAGGGTATTGCATAACTTATCCAAAATTTTTTAACCAGATATGCGCTTCTAAATAATAAGTCGATTTCTTAAAAATAATTCTAACAAAAGTTCAACAGAAAAAGAAATAAAAAATGTTAAAGTTTGTAACAAACATTACTCTACAACTTTTTTATGCATTGTTTACTTCTTAATAGTAATAAGTGCGACGAAATTGGATAAGGCGGAAGCTTTTTATTAAAATTTTTTTTAAGAAATCTACTTATTATTTAGAAGGTTAAAAAATGTTGCATAACTTATGAAACATCAAGAAATTGATGATTGACCACAACTTCGCGACGCTTAATATTGAAATAAAGTTGAGATAAATTTTTAGCAATATCTGGAGATCGTAGACCGTGTCCAGAATTAATAGCTACAGTACCGATTAGGAAAACAAGGGCTGGTCTTCAGTTTACGTGTGCAGAACCAACATTGAGCGATAGCGGTAAAGACGTATGGGTATGCAATAGTGATGGCTATGTAGGACAAGTGTGTGTTTTAAGTTTAACACCAGAACCTACTGTTGCATCGTGCAATGGAGTGTGCAATGCTCGAATACTTTGCATTGCTTCTGTTCCTGGCGTAAATAGTAGGTAAGAGATCATTTAGGGAATTCAAATAAAATTAAATATTAATTAATTTACATATTTTAGCGTATTCAAATCAAATGGGGACAATTGTAATCAAATGGATGTGGAAGATCGAAAAAAAAACCAGTTTGATAGTAGTTCATCAAGTGAAGATGATCTAAGTGATTGTGAACCAAATGATGAGTCACAAGGAGTAATAGATTCAACGGATGATCCAAATGTAGATGTAGAAGAGTCAGATAATCAGCAATCTACTATGTGGTTAGGAACTGAAGATGGCTGTATTCATGTTTATAATTCAAACGACAATATCCGTATTAAGAAAAATAAAATTAAACTACAACATAATTCCTCAATTTTATGTATTATGTAAGTTTCCATAATTATTTTCATAATCTGTTTATATTTATATATACAGGGTGTTTCATAATTTTCCTGAAATTTTTTAACTAGATATGCACTTCTAAATAATAAGTAGATTTCTTAAAAAAATTCTAATAAACGTCTGACAGAAAACCAGATAAAGATTGTAACTAACCTCAAATGCATATTATTCATCTTTACTTATATTATAAAATTAATATTTTTCAGATATCTTGATAACACCGTATTTGTTTCACTTGCAAGCGGTGATTTTGTTATATACTATCGAGAAATGGGTACGTACGTATTACATTCAAATATAAAACAAAAGATTTAAATCTTGCTTCAATTACCAAAGAAATAAATAATACATTTTGTTGTAGGATCTTGGAATATCAACTCACCTCTAACAGTTACCGTTGGAACAACGAGTACGGCAGTATCAAAGATTGTTCCAAGTTCAAGAAAATTATGGTGTGGTTGTGGTAGTACCATAAAAATTTTCAATACTGAAACTCTAAAAACTGAGAATAGTTTTAATGTAGACAACGATTCAAATAAACCTATTTCATGTATTGCACTATGTGGAAACGGCGTGTGGTTATCTTTACAAAATTCAGCAATCCTGAAATGCTTTCACATACTTACGTTTGAACTGTTGTGTGAAATTAATGTTGCACCTGCTGTCACTAAGATGTTAACCAGTAGGTGTTTTAAATAAAATGCTTCATCTAAATATATAGAAATGTTTTTGTAGGTTGTGATGATATTATAAGGCAACACAAAGCAGCCTGTTTAAGGGTGACGGCTTTGTTAGCGTGTAAGGATTTGCTGTGGATAGGAACATCAGCTGGAGTACTGTTAACTATACCTTTACCACATATTTCACCAAAAACAACGAAAATATCAACTGTCCCTACAATTACTGGCGTATCACATGGACATACGGGCCATGTTCGCTTTTTAACATCGGTGGAAATGCCATTTGGTAACAACGACACACAACATAGAAATTCTTATAAAGGAAAACAAGAACAAAGAACCAACATAAAGTTACTAGTTATATCAGGTGGCGATGGATATGAAGATTTTAGGACATCTAATTTATCTGAAGTAGCAGGACGTGAAGATTCCACAAACCATTTATTATTGTGGAATATTTAAGAAAATTATATGTAAATATTTCAAATATAAAGAAAGTATATAGCATATCTAAACCCTGAACCATTGTATGTTCGAGTGATAACTGCATTTCTGTAAAATGTGTGATAGTAGCATTAGAAATCTGTATAATTGTAATTTTACTTGTGGTGGTAGTGTTATTATGTTTCTAAAACTCTAACATAATTGTTCCTATTTAATAAATTGTTGCTATATTCACTCACGCCACAAACCACCGTTTAAAAATATTCACAATATTATCGTACATCGGACTAACTCAAAAAGAAACTTACTTTTCAATTATCAATTGGAACTATACAATTAAATAATAATGAACGAATGAAACCGGTAAAAAATCAATTTTTATAATGGGCTTATTCTAATTGATGATAGTGTTTTGTAATAAGAAAATATTTATGTACAAAGACTGACTTTTGTTTTGTCAGAAAATTATTTTGATATATTATAAAAATTATATTGTTCAAACCGTTTGTGGTGTGTTTTGTTTAAAAATAGAAATTGTTAAAATATTTAATTAATAATAAATTATGTTATAAGAATATATATATATATATATATATATATATATATATATATTAAGAATATATATTCTTTACTGGTTACTGGAAAACTAAATGTTTTATATGAATTTTTCTATGAATTTATATAAAAGAAGTCTTTATATTGCTCAAATTTATTCTTTACCCTACATCACCTTAGTTTATTAAAATATTTTATTTATTTATATAATTATTTGTAAGTATTTGTCACAAGTTCGTTGGGATCACGTAATATAAAAATAAGTAATCAGTCAATTGTCTGTTGGTCAAAGAACGAGATGTCCAATCTCACGTAAAGATTTGTACACTATACCGATCGAAAAATATTTAATCCGTCTAACTCTTGAGAAAGACTTGTCCCATAGTGGGGGAATTTTATCGTCGCTGTCGTGCATAATATCTCTCTCAGGATTCGAACCAATTAAATTCTTTTCGATAGGTGTGTGGATGTGCCAATTTTTTTGGTCAGTCGTATATTTCTGGGACAAATCGATGAGAATATTCTGAGTATTCAGTTCTTCTAATCCCCCGATTACCCTAAACGACGTTCTGACATATTCTAGCCGTCAACTATAAGCTAAACAAAACAACTAAGAACTATACTGTACTGTAAGTAAGAAATAACTCTTACTGTCTCAATATAGACTCTTTCTTTAGTGACCTCAAATTCATCGTTAAGAAACGTTTAGGTCAAATATCCATCACATCAATTGACAAGTGTTGCGGTTGTAATGCGGTACAAGTAAATTAGAGTAGGTAGAAAAAAATAAATCAAATAAAATTTTGCCAAACTTCCGTATTGGCTTTTGAAAGGTTTATTTTGGTACACATTTTGACCTTACGATATAAGATATATAAAGTTTGGTGGACTACGTTGCTAAAGATCTACTATTTAAGAAATTACGATGGTTCTTATAATTTGATTTCTAAAACTTAATGGAATAATAAGATTCAGGTTTATGTAGGTGTCTATTCCTTCTTTTGTCTTTGACATCAAATTTAACTGAACCAAACTGAAACTAATTTCTCAAAGAAGGTAACAGTAGAGAAATCTTGCCAATGAGAAAAAATTACAATAAAATAAACTAGTAATTTAAAATGATATATTATAAGTATACATTACATTATTACAAATAAAACAAACAATATTTGTGTAACAGTATTAATATTGTACTTCACACACATTGTAATAAAAACTACATACAGAACAATGAACAATAACATTAGAGAAATTTTTACTCTATAAGAGCTTTCCAATTTTGCAAACAGTCGATAAACCCTAATAACATAGTAATAAAGGAAACAATATGTGAACAAATTTGCTTTCATTAATTAGTTGCTAAATTTGCTTACATTAACAATTTTCCTAGAAAATTAAACGGTTTTAAATTTAAATTGTGACTTTGTGAAGATAATTTTTCCTGGTTTCGTTGTTAATATTACATTTGAGACTTCATATAGTGTGGTCCTTTTAAGATGGGCCCTTAACTTTATTTATTAAGTCGATTTTAATGAACTAGTTAAAATGATCAAAGGAAAATAAAAGACTCTATCTTTACCATGCTACATTTATTATTCACTGAAATCGAGTTGATAAATCGGTAAAAATATTATGAAAGTGATTCTTAATTGGGCCACACTATATATTTTAGACTAATATAAAAAATATCTTTCAAATTGAGAATAGAACTCGGTTTTTTAGTGTCTTTAGAAGTCTCTTATGTTATGGAGTATTTTTGACAATGAATATACAGTGAAAATCGGGACGGGTTGTATCTTGTACAAATAAACTTTTTTGAAACAAAAGATAAAATAATATATAATTTGTTGAAACATTTACGAATTTAAAGTGTCTTATTTATCTTTACTGAAGGTAAATGCAATTTTTCATCATTTTTCTCTGGATCCTTTACCTGCCCATGTGATCGCCGAAGAACTTTAATAGATCGAGAACTGCTTTTGTCTTTTTCCAAAGCAAGTGTTCGTTTACCCCGCTTTAATACTAATTTATCGTCGTTAGTTAGGAACGTCACACCATTTTTAATGCCATAATTTTTACTTAACCATGGTGATTCTTTTTTTTTCACCGTCCGTTTGCTGTCTTCGATCAGTACTAGTTTATTGGCTGGAGGTGTCAAGATCTTCCGTTGAATTCGTCTCACCTGGCTGTCCTTAGATTCAATTCTGTTGAACAAAGCAAAATATTAAAACAAACAATATAAAACTTGATTACATCTATATGAATATTGCTATTCAATATATTGCTATGCTAGTCGCGTTAAATGTATGTTAATAATACTAAAATAAACAAAAAATATTGATGAGAAAAACAAACAATCAGATTAGTAATTTTATTCTATACATGCATCATTGAAAGGATTTTCCAATAATTAATTATAAAATGAGATCATGAACCTACCATCCATATTTTTTATATGCTTAATTAAAAGATCTTTATCACCATTTTTTAATTGTTGAGTAATTATAGCAGTTTATTTAAATAACTACCAATGAAAAACTAAACTACACAAAAATTTCTCTATATTTGGTAAAGGCTTGTCACTTATCACACAGCCCTCGTATACCTATTTTATTATTATTATTATTATTATTATTATTATTATTATTATTATTATTTATCTAATAGATTATATTATATACCAAAAATATGAAATTTTAATATTGCTTGACTAAAAATCTAAACTTTCAACTCAAAAAGATGAGTAACTATAGATATGATTTCATAAACTTTTTTTTGGACACTGTTAAGATTAACTTTAACAATAATATTTATATTATTATACGATCATTTTATAAAATTAAACAAACATTTTTTTAGATGCCTTCAATATATGGGTAAGACATGTAAGACCAACAAGTCTGAATTTAGCATTATTCTTATGTCTTGAATATACTATTAGATATGTGTAATATTTCCAGGAAAAGAAATACCACTGACCTTAATTAAAATCTTCAACATCTGTGATCTGTTGTTCTTCGGAGTTGTCCAAATGTACTTCCACTTTTCTAATTTTAAGTAATGTTTTAGCAAAATATCAAATGATTTCCTTTAAGGAAAAATCTGTTTCCTGGCCTAGATAATAAGAAAATTTCCTACAAACTTTATGTATTTAGGCACATTGTTTTTAAACTTATATAATTACAATTTAACAATAAATTTTATTTATTTATTTAAATTTTTGTTTCCAGATGGGAAATTGACAGAGACTAGTCACAAATTATTAAGGATTTATCAATTTACAAATTTCAAAAAATATTTTGGGTTAAAAGCTTGGATTATTTTATTTGTTCAAGCACACATTAATTAATTTGTTACTAAACAATTAAAGTTTAGTTTCTTATGTAATGTATGTTATAAATAATTAACCTCACCTTTAACAAAAATTAACTTACCTCCTAAAATCATATTCATTAAAAAATTAATTTTAACATTAGGCATTTAAAAGAACGTGATTTTATTAAAATAGACCTAACCACTGTGGCCAACAATATCTTCACGAATAAGGATATAATTCGTATAAAAAAGTATTTGAATTTATATTGGGTATTAGATAGTTTGACACATCTGCATTTATCTTTCTTTCTTAAAAAAACTTACCTGTATCCAAATATAATATTATAACCAAGTGTTAATTTCAAATGACATCTGGAAAACCTCTTCTAAGAAAATTCAATGACAACTTATTTAACTTGTAGAAGGCTCCACCCACAACACTTGCTTTTATTGAAATTTTTGTATATTTAAATCTATTTCATGTAGAAAGATGTTGATTTTACTGTTAATGTTTATTGAATATGAAATGAAGAGAAAACATTTTTCGGGTTTGTAGATCGACGTTTGTTGGAATTATTTCCTGACGTTTCGCTAGCACGAGTGGCTAGTATCTTCAGAAGTCTGATTTGGTTCGTGTCTTTTTGACATCTGATTGACAACTAAATGACAACTTAGACAATTGCACTGGTGTCCATATTGTATCAAGCTTCAATGTTTCAATTTCATCCCTAATGTAATAACCAGATGTCGAGCCAAGTGATTGTGTATCTTGGAATTTTATCTGTCTATCTAACAGTGCATGTTCAGTTACAGCAGACTTGTCTGATTGTCCTAGTTTGCAATTTCGTTTATATTCCTTAATCCTAGTCCCTACTGAACGTTTTGTAGTACCGAAGTATACTTTCCCGCAAGAACATGGTAAGTGGGATATCCCTGAAGTTGTTTGATAGTCTCTCCTATCTTTGGCAAATCTGAGACTGTGTTGAATATCGGTAATTTTTATATGTATGGGTGAAAAGATATACCATTACCGTGGGTTCACTAGGTGGATCTTTATTATTAGTATTTTACGTCTTATTTCTCAGCGTTTGTATCCGTTGGCCTGTAGTGTTTTTTCCAAGTGTTCTTGTTCTTCTAGGAAATAGTGTGTGGCACAAATCCTTTTGGCTCGTTCGGTTAGTGTTTTGATGACCACTTGTTTTTGAATAGGATGATGGTTAGATACTTGTGTAGGTTGTGTTGATTTTCGGTACAATGTATGGTCTAAACATTCACCCACTCTTTTACTAGGACATCCAAAAAAGGTATTTGGTTTTCCTTCTCCAATTCCATTGTGAATTTTTCCATAAAGAAATTGGCGATCACTGGACTAAGAGGACTGCCCATTGCTAATCCGTCAGTCTGTTCGTACAATTTGTTGTCCCAAACGAAATAGCTTTCAGTAAGGCACGTACGGAAAAGATCCATATCTATATCTGGGGTAGAGATGGCAATAGCGGTTCCACAAATATCGCGACAATATTTTGAAGACGTAATTTTTAATTTAATTAACTTGACTTCGATCATCTTACCACTGTATTTAAGAAACAACTAGTGCCCCAAGTAATTCACAGTGTTTAACGTTTTTTTTTTAACGTTTAACAAACAAACTTTAAAGTTGAATAAAATCAATTTAAGGTAACTAAATTTAATTTTTGTTTTTTTTTGAATTTACATTAATAATATATTTTATTTTTGTCTTTTCTATTTTCTTTATGTTTGTTTGTTGCGTTTTTATATGCGTATTTTAAAAATATTTTCTTTATATTTAAAATAGATTTTATTTGCTAAAGCACCGAATAGCAAATAAATATAAAAATTTCTATAATAAATTAAAATTAAAACGATTTTAAAATAATTACTAAGGGTTGTTTTAAATACGATAGATTATCTGATAGTTATAACTCGGATATTATTAAGTTAAATGAGTGAGTATGAGTTTAAAAGATTTTTTAACGGGAATAAAATATAAATAATTGATTCAATATTTCAAATATTTACTTTTTAATATTAGTAATATTGTTCCTAAATTATAAACTAAATTTGTAAATTCATATGTATTGTTTAGCTTTTGTTATGTATTTTATTATTTTTAATTAAATTTTAAATAGAATTATTATTTTATATTAATTTTTTATATTGGTAAATAAAATAATTTATTTTACAAAAAATGTTTTTTTCACATATCATGAACTATGATGATTCAATAATCAATGTTTGAATTTATATTATACGGAACGATCTGTAACGCGAATCGCGATATTGAAACGATAACGAACTAAAACTTTGGCGATTTGACTATGCTCGTCCGGGACAACGATTTAGGCAATCGCCTCGTTCCTCAGTAACTAGTTATTTCGTCGCTGGGAGTGCGAGTGAACCGTTTCACGAAAATACCGCTCCAAAATCGCGGTATTAAAATACCGACACATCTCTAATCTGAGGGAAATATTTGTTGAAACTGACCAGTCTATCTTCTACATCAAGATGTAATCCTTTCAATACCTCATCAAAATAAGTGGAAACTTTGATAAAGGTTGGGGTGTTTCCAACATGAGGTTGTAGCAATATGGTAAGATACTTGCTAAGTTATATGTTGGTAACCCAGAAGTACTAACGATGGGTCGGAGTGGTACATTATCCTTATGTATTTTGGACAGATCATATAAGCGAAGTGGAAGTGCTTCTGATTTGATTAATTGTTTTTGGATAACTGCTGGTATGGATGATTTCTTTATTAGGAGGTTAGTGTTTTTTAGCTTTATCTGTGTTGGATCGGCACTCCATACTTGTAAGTTGCTTGTCAGTGGCTTGGCCTTCATTAGGATATTGTAAGTTCCTATGCGGATATTTTGGGCTACATTTTCTGGTAAAGTTCTAATGGCAGCCTCAGTATTGGTAATTAAATCCTCTACCCATATTTCACTAAGAGTAATGGCAAAGTTTCCACCTTTTGCAAGTACAGACGTTTTTTCAGGTTGCCAAGAGAATAAGAAAAATCTTATTAAAACATAACATTCATACTGTTTTTATACCAACAAGGAAGATTCAACACAGTCTCACATCTGCCAAAGATAGGAGAGACCATCAAACAGCTTCTGAGATATACCGCATACCATAAGTATCTAACCATCATCCTATTCAAAAACAAGTGGTCATCAAAACACTAACCGAACGAGCCAAAAGGATTTGTGCCACACACTATTTCGTAGAAGAACAAGAACACTTGGAAAAAACACTACAGGCCAACGGATACAAACGCTGAGAAATAAGACGTAAAATATTAATAATAAAGATCCACCTAGTGAACCCACGATTGGTAAATCTTTTCACCCATACATATAAAAATTACCGATATTCAACACAGTCTCAGATTTGCCAAAGATAGGAGAGACTATCAAACAACTTCAGGGATATCCCACTTACCATGTTCTTGCGGGAAAGTATACCTCGGTATTACAAAACGTTCAACAGGGACTAGGAGTAAAGAACACAAACGAAACTGCAAACCAGGACAATCAGACAAGTCTGCTGTAGCTGAACATACATGCATTGTTAGATGGAAATCATGAGATAAAATTCCAAGATACACAATTGCTTACTTCGACAAGTGGGTATCACAACCGAATGATTAGGAAAGCAATTGAAATACAGAAACAACCTCAACAGAAAAGAAGAAACATTAAAGCTTGATAAAATATGGACACCAATGCTCAAAAACATCAATATCGGTAAGCAGATAATAACGGCCTTAGTTGTCAATCAGACGTCAAAGTGACATGAACCAAATCAGACCTCTGAAGATGCAGAAACAAACTTCGACCTATAAACCCGAACAAATATAGATATGGAAACAAGGGTCACGAAAGCCTTAACCTTTACATTTTTCATAATTTCACCTTCTATTTTATCATGTATTTTCTTTCAAAGAGATTTTATCATGTTACAAATCAAAATATGGTATGTTCAATATTTCTACTGGACTGCATGTGCTAATTTTTTTTAAACTTAATCAGATAAGTTTCTACTAAAAATGTCCCATAGTATTATAATCAAAATCTAGATGAGAGTGCAGGAAAAGTATTTTTGAGAACATATTTATATTGTTTATACTATAGTACGAGGGTCGCATAATAATCCAAGCCGTCCAAATGAGGTTTTCTTTCCCTTTAGATTGAAGTAATCCACGTCGTAGTAATAAGGTGCGTAAAATTGTCGAATTATTACAGAAGAGTTAATTTTTATGTGATGTGTATTTGTGATTACTATACTTCTTTCTTTTAAAAAGAAATATGTTCTGTAATTTATTACGAAAATTTTGTATAATAACGTAAATATAAAAGAGTACAACATAAAATAAAATTTAACTTACACTCTTGATTACAGATAAATTCATAATACACATTTTGTTAATAAATTTAAATTATTAATTGGGAAAGAATGAAAATTCTAAGAAACATTATTTCTGTTTATTTATAATTTATTAATATTTTCTAATCTATCATTAGTTAATTTAGAAAATATATGAATTCGTTTGTAATATCACCTATTTTTATTAAAACTAGAAACTGCATAAACTTTTTGCAAATAACTGTTATTAGTACTATAATAAAAATTACACCACCTTACTATTTTGGAAAACACAAATCAAAAATCAACAGAGTAGTAAAAAATCTAAAATTACTACTAAATTATAAAAAATATAGATATTAACTATGTAACAGTTTCACCTAAATATATTCCATTCAATAAATATACTTTAAGGAAAAATCCCAGCAAATTAATTTCTACACAATATTATTCCACAAAAACATCTCCACATTCATATAGAATTTAGTTAAAATAAACTATGATTCTAAACTAATATATACAATAGCAGCTATTGCTTCTAAATTTTAACTCTAAGGAATAAATATACCAAGAAATTTCTATTGATTAAATGAGTAACATTTAATTTAAGCACTTAATTAATACTAATAATATTTGATATTTCAACAAATTTCGAGACATAAGATATTCATATGATTTATGTCTGAAAATCACAACAGCTAAGGCAAAGCGTCGTTGCAATTTTAAATTTGTCTTTTGGTTCGTTATCATGTTAGAGTTATATATATATCTAAATAGCAAATCGAAATTGTTTTTCACATCGAGTTATCTTATTTTCACGTACCTTGCAGAGGGAAGAGGACATTCTGCAAGTTCAGTTTCCTCCATATTGAATATTATTACTTAATATAAATATTAATATATAATACTGGAAGCTTTTATTGACTTATCCAAATAATTATCGATTAGTTTATAGTTTATAAATTATCTACTTACTTTCTGTACTAGTCTATTTTGTACATGAACTGAAACATTCAACTAAAGTTTTGTCAAAAAATTCCACTTTTTGAAAATATTACCAATGTGGATTTATTTATATGAGGATCCTTTGTCCGGGATAAAATTGCCGGGAATATATTTAGGTGCCACCGTAAATAACAATACACAAGCAATGACTGTATAACAGATAAAATTAAAACTAACAAAAAAAGTTGTGTAAATACAGAAAAACAACTAAGAAATGAACTGAAAGTTTACACAAAAAACATGCATTGCATATCCATGCGAAGTAAGTAAAACATTGGCATTGTAAAGCTCTACTCTGTGCAATTTTAAACCAACCTTTTTGTAAACACTTTTGTACTTGTAGGACCGGTCGATCGTCCACTTCCGGCTAATATTTTTCCGCCTCGCAATACCATTGTCGCACCACTACTCGTATTTATGGATACCTTATGACTTTTTTGTGATCTGTGCTCTGTCCTATAAATTAAATAAAACATTAGGATTTTACTTTGCACTTCAATAATTTTTTAAAAGTTATTCCTTGAGATCTATTCATTTTACCTTTTTTAAAATCTGTATTACTCTAAACTACATATAAAGAGAAAATATTACTTAATTTTATTAAATGTGGTTTGCGAACGGTGATGCACACAGGTTATTTACGATGCAGAATCAGTAGCATGGACAAATATATGTATAGTAGTGAAAAAATATATATAGAAACTTTTCATAACCAATAGTTGTGAAAGAATTTTTGATATATCAATTAAAGATTACTGTGTAGTGAGAGAAGCAAGGCAACTAGTGCGAAAAACAGATTTTCAAGAAACAAATAATTATTTTATGGGAATAAAAAAACTATAATTTTTTAAATGTATGGTTTATTCAAATATTAAATCATTGATATAATCAAAAAATTTAACGTAACATGTTCAACAAAATTCTAGTAAGACACATAATTTTTATAAATAAAACAATCTAAAATAAATTCAAAACCTAAATAAATAAGTAAAATTATAAACCGTTTTGTGTTAAGAAAATATATTTGGAATCACTCTTCAACTTTTAGTTGAAAAAACTTAAAAACAAAATCATATTTTGAATAAGTGAATACAAGTAATTACAATTATATCCGTTAATTTTAAAAAATGTTTGGTGTAAATGTGATATAACATCTTTCATGTCTTAGGCCATGCAGGAACCTTTGGAATCACATAGTTTCATACAATTCTTGATAAATTTGATCTATTATTTAACTAGTTAATCATGCATAATTAAATATTATAATAAGTTTCTTGTAAATTTGTTCACCACTATACTTGGGAATACTTCCCAACTCCACAGCATAGCTTCTCTCTGTTATGTCTGAGTATGAAAGTATAAGCACATTGCGCATTAGCATAATGACTACTGCAGCAAAGTGGTTCATATTCATATTCATATTCTTCCAAATATCCAAATAATGGTTATTTTTGGAAATGATGAAAGAAATTATGTCTTAGACTGACCCCAAAAAATTTAAGATTTGAATACTAAATGGTAGTTTTCAGACATCTTTACATATTAACTTACAAGTTTGTTCCCGGCGGTTTTGTTCTGATTCGCTGTGCTTTAATTTCATTTAGCCTGTCACCTTGAGTTATGCTATTTTCTTCAGAATGAAACTCTTCATCAGTATCTTTTATTTCCATACAGTCAACTTTTTTCATAATCCCCGTCACATTATCCACATTTTTGTTTAGACTGGTATTTGCCGTACTGTAAATACCATGTGTGTGTTTGATTGGTGCTGACATACCATGCCTTTTACGATAAATTTCTCCAGCCTCCCACATAACTTTTTGTTTTCTAAAATAAATGGTTAATATTAAAAAAGAAACAAATTGCCATATGTTAAGAGATATACATACTCTTGCAGCCAAGTTTGTTGGTGGCCAATAATTGAACCAGGGCGACAAATTCTTATCCAGGCTATCGTTTCTTCTGCAGTAAATTTGTAGTGTTTCATTATATAACATGCAATAAGCGATCCTGTTCTCCCAAGCCCAGCTGTAACAAAAGAAATTGTGTGTTGTTCATTCACAAATAGCAATTTTGACTTGCTATTCTAAATTTATCACAAAATAAAGAGAACACTCTATTTAAATTTTTTACTTAAACTATTACAATTTACAGAACAACAAGATATATCTTTCTAACCTTTACAATGAACTGCTACAGCACCACGGGCATTTTCACAAATACTTATAAACTGATTGAGAATCCTTTCACTTGGTGTCCCACCATCCACAAAGTATAAATCCTTATGATCAAATCCAGCTTGTACAAATCTATTTGAATCATATGTCTTCTTATTCAATCGTATAATTGTGCTAACTTTATGTCTTCTAAAGTAAGAAAAATATGTTTCAGGTGAATGTATTGGATAACCTCTGTCTAGCTTTGATCTGTTGTGAGGTCCACAAAATGCAATGAATTTGTTAGGAAGTATCCAATTGAAATCACCATTTTCAACTTGCTCATAATGTTCATATTCTAAAAAGTCAAAGCTGTCAAAATTGAAGAACCCATACGTATATGCTTTCTTTATGGCTCTTAAGCAATTCAATAGGGAAAGTGTGTATGGCTCCCCAATTGAAGCATCCCTAAATTTTAAATATTCTTTCGACGAATCATGAACTAAAATGTCATGTGCTTGTTCTGGTTCAAACTGTAAATACATTACCTAAAAAAAGTTAAAAACAATGTAAAATTAAAATAAGAGGTTATATCGACACTTACAGCATATGCTCCAATAAGAAATGCAGCATTGACCCTTTTTTGATTATCATCTCCAGTAAAATGTACAATTTTTTTATTGTAAAATGCTGGATTACTTAACTTCCTTTTTAGTTTTATACAATAGTGATATAGCATTGCCAAATTTAGTGGCCCAAAGTCAAGATAAAAGCTGTCATAGTTTAATTCTGTATCCACACCAAAGTAATGAACAGCTGTCGTTGATTTGGGCTTAACATTTGTATTTAATGATACAAAATATAACCGACCTAAAATAGTAATCAACAATATTATTCATATCAATAATTTATATACACTTTACCTTTGATAAATTCTGAAGCATTTATCAAAACATTTTCAAACTGGTCCATATTGTGATCTGGTTTTTTTCTTTTAACAGGTGAACTAAAATACATTAAGCCACAAATTAATATTATGTATGACTTATTAACATTACTTTATTTGAAAAAAACCCACACATTAGTAGGAGTATTGTTACATGTAGGTAGGTGTTTCAAAATAAGATTTCATTAATTTTATATGTTGAATTAATTAACAATTCATATATTCAGTGACAATATTAATAACAACAAATTATAACGTAACACTTGAAATGAAAATTATATGTTTGTATACACATATTGAAAAATAAACAAAAATAACTTGATCATAAATATTCAGTTTATCCACGATTATTTTAAATACATGTAACATACATACCAAATGCTCATATCCTCTGAAATCATTTGTTTATTTTAGGTAACAACAAGATTTAAGTAAACAATCATTTCAAACTGTAAATCCTGAGAATAAGCCTCAAAACAAAATTAGTGGTTATTGATAAAATGGCGAGAATTAAGTAATGCCAATATCACAAAAATCATAAACAATTATTTTGTTGTATAGATCCTACGTTATGTCCAAATGATATTTACAATTAAAATTGTTTTATATATAATGATAATATAACAATTATAATGCATCAAATTTTATTAAAATACTGAAACTATTTGAAAATTTTACCGTTTTATTTAAATTTGGGGAAACATGAAATTCCCCACAATATGTGAGCACAGGCGCAGGTGTAATAATACAAGTTACCTGTTCAATGAAACGTCTATTTATTTGAATTTTTTTATATATTATTTTCGTATAATGTGCTTCTTAGAAATATTAATAAAACAAAATTAGATATCTCAAATTTATATAATTAATATATATTTAGCATTTACCTACATAGTTCCGGACTCGTCACAAGAAATGTAAATTAACCTTTAGAAAGAGATGAAAAGGTCTGCCATTAGTAAACAAACAAAATTAAATATATAATCTAACCAGAAAATTGTAAATTATATGTATATATAAAAAATAAAATAAATGTAACATTTTCATAAAAATGACTATTTTTTATATATAAATGTCTAATATTGTTTTAAAATTTTAATAAAAGTAGGCTAAGTTGGTGACTAAAAAATAGAAAGTAACTTGTTGAATCAGACAAACCTCATCTAGTACCCACAATATTGGAAGGAAAGATGTCCAAAAAAATAAAGGAAACAGTGAATCCAACAGTGTACATAGTGTTTATATCCTTATTACTTGATTTACTGGCATTTACCATAATATTACCATTATTTCCTTCCTTATTGGAACATTATAGAACAAATGACAATACAGGACTATACACATGGTTAACAAACAAAATAAAATATTTTCAAGAAGCTGTTGGTGCACCAGAAAAATTTAGTTCAGTCTTGTTTGGAGGTTTTCTTGGATCAATGTTCAGTTTTTTACAATTTATAGCTTCCCCAATTGTTGGTGCTATATCCGATGTTATTGGAAGAAAAACTGTTATGATTATGTGTATGGTAAGTACAGCTTCCTATTATAACTATTTACATTCTACAATATTTTTTTTATTTAAGATAGGAATATCCTCATCATATGTTTTATGGGCTTTATCAAATAATTTGGTTCTATTTATCATAGCCAGATTTTTAGGTGGAATAAGTAAAGGAAATGTTTCCTTAAGTATGGCCATTATTGCAGATGTTTCTTCGATGAATACAAGAGGAATAGGAATGGTAATGTTTATTGGCGAATATTTTAAATTATAGAATAAAATGTACTGAAATCATAATGACAACCATGACAACCAAAGAAGTATTTAACTTATACTTTAGTTTTCAAAAGTTTTCTTTCTGTGATTACATTTAAATATCCAATTTAAAAATCTTATTTTCAAATTTGATCCATCAGTGTCCAAAATTATTCTTATATTTTAGAAAAAATATATTTTTACAGTTTATCTCTTCAGATTTTCGATATTGGTGGGATATATTTTTTTCCATATATTATGATGAGATTACATACACAAATAAATGTGTTAACTGACAATTTTCATTTTTTTTTTTTTTCAGGCACTAGTAGGAATAGCATTTTCTCTGGGATTTATAGTAGGACCATTAATAGGAGCATTCTTTGCTGTTCTAGCAAAAAAAGAAACAGGACAATGGTTTATAATCCCAGCTTTATTTGCATTCTCATTAAGTATCGCGGATTTGCTGTTCTTCTCTGTGTATTTTAAAGAGAGTCTACCTGCGGTAAGACTGATTGTAATTATTCTCATCATAATTAAATACAAGTATTTTTTTTTTGTATTTTAGAACAAACGAGCTAAGAGTTTAAAAAACAGTTTACAAAATGCCAAAGCTTTAATAAACTTAAGAGATCTATTTCAATTTGCTACAGTAACAAATATATCAAACAATGATTTAAAAGAATTAAGGCGAATTGGAAGAGTATATTTTGTCTATCTATTTATCTACAGTGGTTTAGAATTTACTCTAACATTTTTAACACATCACATTTTTAATTACAATTCCATGCAACAAGGATGGATGTTCTTCATCATTGGGTTAACAATGGCATTGGTCCAAGGAAGTTATGTAAGAAAATTAGCACCAACCAAAATGAGGAAGACTGCAGTCCTGGGACTGTGGTTGATAATTCCTTCCTTTATTAGTGTAGGTCTTGCACAAGGTCCATACATGTTATACTTGGGATTATTTTTATTTGCAGTCTGTAAGTATTAAGTTATTCCTATCAACTGATATCTGAGTGTGTTTTTTATCTATTACCTATTATTGTTGTATGTTTTGTCAAATTTATTTTTGTTTTCTTTTATTTTAGCAACTGCTCTTGTAGTACCATGTCTCATGACTATTGCATCACAGTATGGTAGTGAACAAGAGAAAGGAACTGTCATGGGTATATTTAGATCATTAGGAGCTCTTGCTAGGGCATTCGGTCCTATATTTGCCAGTATTGCATTTTGGAGTGTAGGATCTTCAACTACATACTTAATTGGATCTTTAGGTTTATTATGGCCTGTTCTAACACTTAAAAATTCAATATCTTAAAATCTATCTAGTTTCTTAATAAACAGTATTGTTTTACATTACCATAATAATTTAAACATTCTAATTGTGATAATTGTTATACTATTTATGACAAATGTCAATTTTTTAATAAACGTTTTAAATAATGTAATATATTTATTCTATAATTAAGATAAATGAGAATTTAGGCCATATATTAGAAACTATTAATTGAAATAAAAGTACAAAAATATAAAACCCTATTTATCATAAGCGTACGAAAACAAAAACATTATAGAAGATAAATATGATGTTTTTTATGGAAATTGGAATGTATTAGGTGCCAAGAAAAAATGTCAAAGGCATCTCCCAGTGTATCATGGCATCTCCGAAGTCAAAATAGTCCGATGTAAATCACCCAACGTTTTTTATATGTGGCCAATACACTGAAAGAAAGTAGAAAATCTTATTTTAACCCTGTGAAAAGGGTTTATCTAGTATAATTCTTTCATTTTAGAAACCAGGATAAATCTCGCGTTCCACATTTCGAATCTAAATCATGTGTTGAACATTTGTGACGACACAGTTTGGCGTACCAATTAAAAATTTCAGTAAAATCTGAAAAGGTAGGATTCAAAAATACTGAATTTAATTTATCTAAACTGCTTCATTAATTATAAGTACCAGGGGTATAAAAAAGATTCGTTCATCTTTATCTAATGCGACTGTATTGGATGAGTAATGTATTGATTACATGAATGTAACAGGGGTTGCGGAATACAGCTGACATTGTTAAATGAAATAAAATAATTTTTCTTTAAAAAACAATTGTAATTGGCAATTGTAATTTTTTCAAATTTATTTACAAACGACTTAAAATTTACATTAATGGTTAAGGAATACCAACGTTACCACAGAAATACCCTGAATGGTAATCGATTCTTTTACAATAACCTAAAAACATCTTCTTAGTGATTTTTAATAACATTTTAAACCATGGGAACGTTGCGGGTGATTTCTCGATACCTACAGAAGAATATGTTTTTCGTTTTAGCATAATATACTAGAAAACATATTTATTATCTAGCAAGTAGTCAATATGGCTACTAATAATAATCAGAATGGTTGGTTGAGTGGTTTAAGTTTGGGCTACGGAGCCCCGTTGAGTGCCGTTCCTGAACAACAAGGCGGCTCGTCTCAAGAAATAAATCAGTTTGAACCATTAGACAGAAATAATACCAGTAGTAATACCCTAAAGGTATGTTAAGTGTTTTTTTGTTTTTGTTTTGTTTGTTTTGTTTAACTTTGTTGTTTCTCTCTGTTATATAGAGAAATCCCAAGATGGAACTATCAAAAAATGATTTAATTAAATTGGTAACATATTTTGAGGGAGAAATCCAAGCCAGGGACATAGCAATTGCAGCATTGAAGGTAAATATTATTTTCAACACTCATTACATAAATGACAATTTAATTATTCCAATTTAAATTTTGGAAAAATTTATTTTCTGCAATTGAAATTCTTTTTATTTTAAGGAACCAACAAGATTAAGAGATTAATTAGTAAATAACATTAATTTTAAGTGCAAAGTATTGTATGTTATGGAAGTGTCTGATTGATTTTTATGAATTATGTTTTGGTAATTATCAACAGACAACTCAATTTTGGCAGTGAAGTGTGCAATGTTGCTAATTTTTAATAGGTTATTATAAATGCATTTTATTCATTATATATAAATGATAAAATAAGTTATAATCCAAAATTTAAATAAATTCAATTATTTTTCTTATTACTATTCTGTTTGGTATTTTTATTACTTTAATTTTTGTCTTGAAGAGAATGTGCAATGTATATTATTTTTAGTCTGAGAAGTTGAAGCAAGTGGTAAATGTTGGACGGTACAGACCAGCTGTGTTTTCAGATCCCTATACAGCACTTTTAAGGGATAGTATTGCAGATGGACCTTCTGCTAAGGTACCATATTCTGAGAAAAATATGACAAGTGTTGCTGATCATCAATTGCAAGCATTAGAGCAACTGGCTTTGCAGCAACGTTGGGCACATCAACATATGGTTAATATACTTAAGGAAGCTGAAATTAAACATAGAAAGGTAATAATAAAGCCAATGTTTCTCTTTCCATTTATGTATGGATTTAGTAAAGTAATAAGTGGGTGGGATTTTTTATTTTTTAAAACCTTTATTAAAATTATATTATATTTTCCTCCTATTGAATATTCTTAGTTTTGAATTTAAAGTTTTTAAATTATTTACATAAAGATTTAAAAACACAATTCTTAAAAAGTAAGTGAAGTCAAAATACATACAGTAATACTAAAAAGAATATACTCAGGGCAAAACATTTTTACAAGAAATGTAATACACGTATAAATTAACTTGTTTGAAAGGTATAATATAGTGACATGAAATTTTGTGAACAAATGAATTGTAGTGTAAAAAAAGTTAGTTTCTACCAGTTTTAAATATTTTATTAAAGGTTATACAAGAATTGGAAGATGAAAAGTGTAAACATGAACATGATACTGCTCAAGGAGATGACATCACATATGGTTTAGAGTTAGAAAGGACAAGATTACGGCAGGAATTAGAATTGGAAAAAAATACAAGGAAGAAATTTGAAAAAGATCTGAAAAAACAAGCGGAAATGGCAGATGAAGAAAGAGCAAGGCAAAAGCAAATAGTTTTGCTTCTCTTAGCTGAACGTAAAAAAATAATTGTAAAATATATAGAAGAAAGAAAAAGAAGTGAGGATTTGGCCCAGGTATATTAAATGATTTTTATTACCCTGATGAATCAGAACATGTATTGCTAATTGATTATAGCATTACAAAAAGTCGCAAAGCAAAAGTAATGTATATGTTATAAATAATAGCATATTTCAGATTTTAACAGAAGAAAAGTCACGAATTGATAGCATGGCTGAAGGACTTGAAGAGGAAAGTAAAAAAAGTCTTCAAATGGAAGCTGAATTGGAAAATCAATCACATATTTATGAGGTAGAGAGAAAGGCGTTCAAAGCCCAACTTGCAGCTAAAGAAGAAAGATGTCAAGAATTGGAAGCTGAAATTCAAAAATTAAAAGCCGAATGTGAGGTGTATAGGTCAACA